>NC_092273.1:7473424-7773424 GCF_036320965.1 Panulirus ornatus
ATTTGCCCACCTTGGAAGAGAGAAGAGTGAGGGGTGACCTAGTCACAACCTTATAAAGTTCTTAGATCGATGACGTAGACAATGAACAGTTCTTCAGGAGATGTACCTGAAGAACAGCCCTCACCCAGGAGAAAAAATGGTTAATTACAAAGAGGTGATTACACACACGGGCTTCCGTGGTGTGGTGGTTACCGTCACTGACCATGAGTTCAGTCACGGGTCCGTCTAGGGTTCGAATCCCGGGCGCGGCAGTCAGCCCTCAGCCAATCCTAGCTGTTCATCCTCCCCTCGGAGGTGGTGGATTAAAAGGGTACCAGAGCTTAGGCTGGGGTGTGTCAATACACCATCAACCACCCTATACCTCCACCGCCGCCACACCTACACCCACACCGCCACCACCACCACCACCAGAACCTCCCCCTCTCTCCAACCACTCGCCAACACCACCACCACCACCACCAGAACCTCCCCCTCTCTCCAACCACTCGCCAACAACACCACCATCACCACCACCACCTCTCCCTCTCTCCAACCACTCGCCAACACCACCACCATCACCACCAGAACCTCCCCCTCTCTCCAACCACTCGCCAACAACACCACCACCATCAGAACCTCTCCCCCTCTCTCCAACCACTCGCCAACAACACCACCACCATCAGAACCTCCCCCTCTCTCCAACCACTCGCCAACACCACCACCATCACCACCACCAGAACCTCTCCCCCTCTCCAACCACTCGCCAACAACACCACCACCACCATCAGAACCTCCCCCTCTCTCCAACCACTCGCCAACAACACCACCATCACCACCACCAGAACCTCTCCCCCTCTCCAACCACTCGCCAACAACACCACCATCACCACCACCAGAACAACTCCCCCCCCCCACCTACTTCGCCACCAGCCTTCCCCCCATTTCCACCCCCCCAAGGCAACACTCGGAGGCTCTCAACCACAAGTCAATACACCTGTGTGCAAAACAAAAGTTTCTTTGTTTTGCAGTTGAGGTTGTCTGTGTCGCCGGGGACAATACGACGCTCCTCCGCGCTCCTGTGTTGTCGGTTCTATTGTGCATGTAGGGTGTAGTGGTGTGGTAGGGTGGAGGCGCCCTCTCTCCCCTCCTCCTCCTCCTCCTCCTCCTCTTCCCCCCCTTTCTCCTCTCGTCTCCTCCGCCCGCGCCGCGACCCCCCTCGCGCCTCTCCCCAGGAGACACCACCCCACCACCTCTCTGACGAGAGGGCTTGAGCCACTCGTGTGTCCCACTCGTCCTACAATGCACTCTCTGGGCCGAGAGAGAGAGAGAGAGAGAGAGAGAGAGAGAGAGAGAGAGAGAGAGAGAGAGAGAGAGCAGGGCCCCCTCATTTTTTTCATTTTTTTTTTTTTTAGGATGTTTCGTCTTATTGGTAATCGTGGTTTTTTTTTTAAGCCAGGTCGAACGACCCTTTGTGCCAACCGACTACGCGACAGTTGGAAATGTCAGCAACCTCGTCTTTGATGACCTTGTACCCTCCTTTCCCCCCTCACCCACCCACACCCCCAGTGAGTTGGTCATGTCTTACACTAGGCCCATCAATCCCCTCCCCCACGGGTCGTACCGTCGTGCTCAAGGGGTCGTACCGTCATGCTCAAAGGGTCGTACCTCGTGCTCATGGGTCGTACCGTCGTGCTCAACAGGTCGTCCTCGAGGGGTTAACCAAGTCGTACCGGTGAAGATATAAAAAAAAAAAGTTGTAAATATTATATCAAAGAATGAATGACTCGTGGTGAATATCACGTGCTGTCATTTGCGTCACGTTCGGTGCATGTAAGACGCAGTTAATGGGTGGAATAAAGAGCGTGGTGTATCGCGGGGGTCAATAATGACGACCACAGTAGTTAATAATTGGTTCGGCTTCGTGACGCAATCTGTTTGTCCGACGTAAACACTCGCGTGAACCCCGCTGTCATCATTAGCAAGCGACGCAAAGCGCTGGAGTGATTGGCACGACGGGTGACGCAACACACACAGACACACACACACACACACACACACACACACACACACACACACGACAGAAGACCAGGGGGACAAGACACTGAACCGCAGGTCTGTTTCCCTGGCGAGTGTGGTCTGTTAGGAACTGAGAGAGAGAGAGAGAGAGAGAGAGAGAGAGAGAGAGAGAGAGAGAGAGAGAGAGAGAGAGAGAGGACGCGGTAATTTAGGGGGAAAGGATGATGTTGTTTTGTGTTAACAAACCTCTTTAGATTTCTACGAGAGAGTGAGCTCTATTGTCTTTCCACAAAAATGTACAGGTTAGATGGTTCGTTGCTTGGACTCCCAGAAAGCATTTGACACTGTGCCGCACGGGAGGGTGATTAAGGAGGTGGATCACCGGATGCTAATTAAGATTAGACTCCTTTACTGCACACAGGAGGTCATCCCAGTGAAAGGGTAGAAGGGACTAAGTCACAAGAACCCTCTCAAAGCGGATTGAAGTCGCTAGCTTTTTAATTTTACACCCGTTGAAGAGAAAAGAGTAAGGAGTGACTTGAACATAACTTTTTTTTTCTTTTTAGCCAGCGAGATAATGTTGACAGTGAACAATTTCATCGAGAGACGTACGGCTAGGGAATAACCAAAGGACATAACACGGAATTGAGCAAGAACTTTGTGGCTGAAAACGAAAACAAATTCTCTCACAGATTAAAAGATCGGCGGATTGATTGGCTATAAACTGTATGAGGATATGATGAATGTGGACAACATACTGAAAATTGAAATGTATGATAGTAGAAATATGAACAACAGACTGAAAATTAAAATGTATGATAGTAGAAATATGAACAACAGACTGAACATTAAAATGTATGATAGTAGAAATATGAACAACAGACTGAAAATTAAAATGTATGATAGTAGAAATATGAACAACAGACTGAACATTAAAATGTATGATAGTAGAAATATGAACAACAGACTGAAAATTAGAATGTATGATAGTAGAGATATGGACAACAGACTGAAAATTAAAATGTATGATAGTAGAAATATGAACAACAGACTGAAACTTAAAATGTATGATAGTAGAAATATGGACAACAAACTGAAACTTAAAATGTATGATAGTAGAAATATGTCCAACAGACCGAAATTTTAAACGTATGATAGAGAGCGTTCATGAGATGGGTAATTATAAGTAGGTAATTATACAGGCTTATCTTTTTTTTTTTTTTAGTAATATTTCCTAAGATTTTAACGACACACAAGCTTGGGTTGAATTACCATTTACATCGTTAGGACCCGTCCGTGAGGGGAAACTCTCACTGAAGCTGGTTTGGCCAACAGTTGGCAGTGTTTGGCGATGTTTGCACTTCGTTCTGATTGGTCGGTAAGCTCCAATTAGCAGGTTAATCACCCCCCGTAGCTCATTACACCAAGTAGACCCCACCCCACCCCACCCCGCCCCACCCCGCCCCACCCTACCCCACTCACCCTATGATATATATTGTGGCAAGTGGCCGAGGTGATTACACAGGGCGTTAATGATAGCAGTGCTATGAGGGGTCGCTCATGTCACGGTCATGAGGTGATGAGTGAGGAATATCGGGTGTGACGAGTATGAGGTGATGAGGGAATATCGGGAGTGACGAGTATGAGGTGATGAGTGAGGGAATATCGGGTGTGACGAGTATGAGGTGATGAGTGAGGGAATATCGGGTGTGACGAGTATGAGGTGATGAGTGAGGAATATCGGGTGTGATGAGTCTGGGATGAGTGTGAGGATGTGTTGGCTGCTTGGAAGAGTACTTTCATGAGGGTGGGGAGGGAGGGAAGGGGGGGGCCCACATCCGATTGCTATTGCTTTTTCATGTTCATGAGACTGTGGAGGGGAAGGAGGGAGGGAGGGGAGGAGGGGACCATCATGTGTGTGGTGGTTGACTGGTGCGTTTGGGGGGGCGAGGGGGGGAGGGGGGTCATGTTGGCATTCCCGCTGACCCTACGGGAGAATGAGGGAACGACCCTTTGGGTGTGATGGCCCCTGACGCCACCCCCTCCCCCCCCCCCCCCACATGGCCTTTGACCTGACCCATGTTAAGGGTCAGCTTGAAAGGCAGGGTAAAAGACTCTCTCTCTCTCTCTCTCTCTCTCTCTCTCTCTCTTCATACTATTCGCCATTTCCCGCGTTGGCGAGGTAGCGTTAAGAACAGAGGACTGAGCCTTTGAGGGAATATCCTCACTTAGCCTCCTTCTCTGTTCCTTTTCTTGGAAAATTAAAAACGAGGGGGGAGGATTTCCAGTATTAAGTCAGTATAAAGGCAGACAGTGTGAATTGTGTGCATGGGTATATATGTATATGTCTGTGTGTGTATATATATGTGTACATTGAGATGTATAGGTATGTATATTTGCGTGTCTGGACGTGTGTGTATATACATGTGTATGGGGGTGGGTTGGGCCATTTCTTTCGTCTGTTTCCTTGCGCTATCTCGCAAACGCGGGAGACAGCAACAAAGCAAAAAAAAAAAAAAAAAAAAAAAAAAAAATATATATATATATATATATATATATATATATATATATATATATATATATATATATATATATATATATATATATATATAAGTTTCTGAGGTATATGCAAATAATGTACCTATAATTCATTAGAATCACTTTTAACTGACAATAATTACGGGATAATTAATTACAAAGAAGTGACGATTAAGCCCACTATTACCATACCTTCTAAACGACCCCATTAGCGTCAGAGCTCGTTAACGGCACCAACAGGCCCATAATTGACGACAGGGTTATTAACATGGAAATTGAAAAAAACGCATTACTGCATTTTAAAGGCAATATATGTGGTGGTCACTGTTGGCTGGAGGTTTGCTGACTGGAAGGGGCAGGTGTGATGGTAAACACTGTGTGAAGGGGGAAGTGGTGATGGATGGGGGCAGGTTGTGTAAAGGGTGAGGTTGTGTATGGGGTGAGGTAGTGTATGGGGTGAGGTAGTATATGGGGTGAGGTTGTGTAAAGAGGGAGGTAGTGTATGGGGTGAGGTAGTATATGGGGTGAGGTTGTGTAAGGAGGGAGGTAGTGTATGGGGTGAGGTAGTATATGGGGCGAGGTAGTGTATGGGGTGAGGTTGTGTATGGGGTGAGGTTGTGTAAAGGGTGAGGTTGTGTAAAGAGGGAGGTAGTGTATGGGGTGAGGTAGTATATGGGGTGAGGTTGTGTAAGGAGGGAGGTAGAGTATGGGGTGAGGTAGTATATGGGGCGAGGTAGTGTATGGGGTGAGGTTGTGTAAGGGGTGAGGTTGTGTAAGATGGGAGGTAGTGTATGGGGTGGGGTTGTGTAAGGGGTGAGGTTGTGTATGGGGTGAGGTTGTGTATGGAGTGAAGTTGTGTAAAGGGGAAAGGTTGTGTGTGGGGTGAGGTTGAAGCTGCCTTTGGTGGTAGTAAGACAATGAGGGTAAGATCTCTCTCTCTCTCTCTCTCTCTCTCTCTCTCTCTCTCTCTCTCTCTCTCTCTCTCTCTCTCTCTCTCTCTCTTTCTATTTGTGTGTGTGTGTGTGTGTGTGTGTGTGTGTGTGTGTGTCAGCAAACCATATGTATTAGGATATGTAGAACTTCGACCCGACCACATGCCATATGATAATCACAATTCAAGTGTTTCGAACATTTGAATGTACATGGTTCATGGCCCTCACGGCACCTTGACATGTGCGGTGGTTCGAGCCCCCCCCCCCCCCCCCGAGCGGACAGAGGGTGGTGGGCGGCCCACCTGGTGGTGGCGTCCTCAGGTACTGGCCGATGGACGTGGCAACCTGACTCTTCCCCCTGGCGCTGCAGCAGTGGCGAGCCTGGAGCCATCCGACCCTTGAGCAGGTGTTGAGTTTGCCCCTTACGCTGGGTGAGGGGCATTTTGGGGATGGAGGGGGGAAAGGGAGAAGGAAGAGGAGGGAGGGGAGAGTTAAGGGGGTTAAAGGGGTGAAGGGGTGAGGGAGGGGAAGGAGACTACCCCTTCAGGCAACCGCCTTGAACCAGCCATAACCCAAGGGCCTGGCCGGGTCAGGTGATCACAGGAGCGTCATGAGGCTTGGCTGATGAGGCCGGGCTGACTTCGGCGGGGCTGTGGTTGGGGTGGGGATGAGGGGCGTTCCAGGGAGGGGGTAATACACCCCCTCGTGGGTGGGGTTATCTATAGACGGGTGGGGTAACAGCCCTCCCTCCTCCCCCTTTCTCCTCACCTGGGGGAATGACCGCAGCCTCGGAAGGGGGAGAAGGGAGTGTGAGCAGCAACATATTTTGACGCCATCGCATCGCTGACCACACTCCTTTGGTGCTCAGACGAGGCTAGGGCTGGGGCGCCCGCGCGCGTGATCACCATCCCGTTAACAAGTAACGAGAAGAGAGCGACCAGTCTTATTCGTCCTCAGTGTTTATCCCTCCACGGTAGAGGGTTGGTCTTGCCATTGACAGTGGCTGTTTGTGTTACCTCCTCCTCCTCCTCCTCCTCCTCCTCCTCCTCTTCTTCTTCCTCCCTTCTTGGTGGAGGTCATGCAGCGCCGGACAGGTCCACCTCCCACGCGAGGGAGGCAAGGTGAGGGGGGGCAGGATGACTGCGAGGTTGTAGTGGATGTTTCGTCCAGGTGGTTCTCGTGGGGGGATGTGCTGGGCTGGGAGGCTGGGTGGTGGTGGAGACACACTGGGTAGTACAAGGGGGATGGTACAGGGAGACGATACAGTGGGGGAAGGTACAGGAAGACTGTACAGAAGGAGGATACAAGGGGATGGTGCAGAGGGAGGGTACATGGAGGGGTGTAGACGGAGGGTACAGGGAGGGGTGTAGAGGGAGAGGGTGCAGGGGTAGGGAACAGGGAGATGATACACGAGAAAATACAGGGAGACGGTACAGATGGGAAGTTACAGGGAGACGGTATACAGAAAGAGTAAAGGGGGATGGTACAGGGAGAGGGTTACAGAGGGAGAGTACAGAATCAGGTTACAGAAGGAAGGCGTAGAGGAAGGATGCACAAACAGGTACAGAGAAAGGGTGGAGGTGTAACACACAGATGGTACAGAGGAAGGGTTACAGTAGAAGGGAGTAGAAAGGGAGCATTGACGGCCGGTACAAAAGTCAGGTACAGCACAAAGGTACAGGACTGTAATATAGAGTGTTACATGACCAATTTACTACCTGTCTTGATCAATGAATAATGGATAATTCGAACTGTATTCTACAAGGTACCTTGTGTATGACTGTATACCACAATGTATACATATATATACCCTGTTTGGCTATATACTACAAGGTATACATGTTTATACCCTGTATTCACATGTCTCCATACCTCTGGGACACTAGATGTATGTATATGAATATTCACACGCCTCTGTGTGTGTGTGTGTGTGTGTGTGTGTGTGTGTGTGTGTGTGTGTGTGGTTGACATCTTCCTCATGGCGGTGCATCATGGTGGCGGCTCTCCCCCCCTCTCCCCCCCTGGGTGCCCCCCCTACCCACTCAGGAAGGCCGCTCATCCATTTCAATTACTCTACAAAGCGATTTATTTCTCTTGTCAAACGCGTCTGGCCAAGTCTGGCGCCCCCTGTGTGTGTGTGTGTGTGTGTGTGTGTGTGTGTATTTCCCCTCCGCTCGCTTTTCGTTGGGGTGTGTGTCCCCCCCTTCGTGTATAGTTATATCTTAAGGGAAACTTAAGGAGGGTGGATGAATGAGTGTGGTGGTGGTAGGTGTGTGGGGGCCATGACGAGTGTGTATATATATATCGATAGATAGATAGATACGTAGATAGATAGATAGATTAATGAATGGCTTCATCGTCCGCCCCAGCCACCCACCCACCCACCCACCATCTCTCTCTCTCTCTCTCTCTCTCTCTCTCTCTCTCTCTCTCTCTCTCTCTCTCTCTCTCTCTCTCTCTCTCTCTCTCTCTCTCACAACTACCACCACCACCAACTACCACTATCTACCCCCCCCTCCCCCCTCCCAGGCTGTGGTGCCCGCTAAATGTTTACCAGTTAAGTTGGGGGCGCGGCACATCCTTCTATAAATCTGTGTGAGGGAGGGCGTGGGGCATCAGGCCGAGAGGGCGTGGGGGGGGGCAATCGGGTTGGTATGAAGGCCGGGAGGGCGTGGGGGCGTTAGGGTGGCATGCAGGCTAGGAAGGCGTGGGACAACAGGCAGGGAGTGCTTGGGACAGCAGGCAAGAAAGGGCGTGGGGCAGTAGGGTGGTAGGTCGGTAGGGCGGGAGCGGGACAGCAAGCTTTGAGGGCGTGGGACAGCAGGATGGTGATAGGGTGCGGGGCAGCAGCAGGGTGGTGGTAGGGCGCGGGGCAGCAGCAGGGTGGTGGTAGGGCGCGGGGCAGCAGCAGGAGGAGGAGGAGGAGGAGGCCGGGAGGGTGGCGGTGCTGGGAACCACCACACACCAGGATGTGGACCAATCCCCTCCATCACTATGTAACTCACACTACAGGGTGAGTGAGCAGGACGTGTCCACACTGCACACACACACACACACACACACCTACCTACCTACCTACCTACCTACCTCTCCTCCTCCTCCTCCTCCTCCTCCTCCTCCTCCTCCTGCCGCCGCTACTGCTACTGCTGCTGCTGGGGTTAGCAGAGGAGCACCGACTCCCCCCTCCTCCGCAGGAGCCCTTGGCTGGTGTGGATGATGAGGTTTTGTGGAGCGAGGAATGATAAGGGCAAGTTCGGTTGATGTATGTGGAGGTTGAGGTTGATATGGTGGTTGAATTTAGAGGGGTAGACAGGCAGGCTAGAGGTTGATGAGAAGGTTGGAGTGAGGTTAACGTGGTTGCTGAGAAGGAGGTTGGAGTGAGGTTAACGTATTTGATGAGAAGGTTGGAGTGAGGTTAACGTGTTAGCGAGATAAGACAAGTTAAGGGCAACACATAACTGTGATAAGAGAGAATAAAAGGCATTTAGGAATAAGGAATTTGGTCTGGTTCAAAGGACTGAGGCAGGTGAGCTTGTATGGGATGGATAGAGGATAGATAAACCTCGCACGTCTAGGATGGGGATCGAATGGAAAGAGGATCTCATGATGGCTAGGGATAGCCTCCGTCCGGACTCAAATGGTCATCAGGGTCTGCGAGTCCTCCTTCGCGAACTTGAGGTGAAGAATGTAGCGTGCGTGTCGGGCTGGTAACTCAGGCAGTTTCCTTTGCTCAAAGACCAGGCCATCCGTCATATAGCCAATGGTCGCACTGTCGTGATCAAGGGTCGCGCCGTCGTGCTCAAGGGTCGTACCTTCGTGCTCAATGGTCGTACCGTCGTGCTCAAGGGTCGTACCGTCGTGCTCGTAAGGTTGTACCGTCGTGCTCAGAAGGTCGTACCGTTGTGCTCAATGGTCGTACCGTCGTGCTCGAGAGGTCGTACCTTCGTGCTCGGAAGGTCGTACCGTCGTGCTCGTGAGGCCTGACAGCTTTATATAGTCCGTAAGACATCTCGGAGTTACGATCAAAATGGGAAAAAGTCTTCATGGAACAAGACTCTCTCTCTCTCTCTCTCTCTCTCTCTCTCTCTCTCTCTCTCTCTCTCTCTCTCTCTCTCTCTCTCTCTCTCCTCCTCCAAGATCGAGGGCAAGTAATGCCCTCACTTGTCTTATTCAGGTCCAACGAGGAACACCGCCCTTCAAGTGGGGGTCTAGATTTAAGTCAGAATACAGTCTGATTTACGGTAAACCATCCCCCATTTACGGTAAACCATCCCCCATTTACGGTAAACCATCCCACATTTACGATAAACCAACAGACGACTCGCTCTTGTGAGGTCATGACGACCCCCAGAAAGCGTGAAAAGAAGACCACGATGAGCAAACATGACCAGCTTGAGCATGATATAAAGGCTTGTGTGCATGATGCGAGGGCTTGTGTGCATGATGCGAGGGCTTGTGTGCATGATGCGAGGGCTTGTTTGCATGATGCGAGGGCTTGTGTGCATGATGCGAGGGCTTGTGTGCATGATGCGAGGGCTTGTTTGCATGATGCGATGGCTTGTGTGCATGATGCGAAGGCTTGTGTGCATGATGCGATGGCTTGTGTGCATGATGCGAGGGCTTGTGTGCATGATGCGATGGCTTGTGTGCATGATGCGAGGGCTTGTGTGCATGATGCGAGGGCTTGTGTGCATGATGCGAGGGCTTGTGTGCATGATGCGAAAGGCTTGTGTGCATGATGCGAAAGGCTTGTGTGCATGATACGAAGATTTGTGCATGACACAAACTTGTGCATGATACAAAAAAAAAAAAAGGTAAATTATGACTTGTTTTAACTTAGAAGAACTTAGCAATCTGCCAGAGAATATGAGTCATCTAAAACAGTGTGATCCTATCGACGTTCAAATCGAACAGAGACACAGAGAAACCTGGTCACGTCAATACAGAAGACAGGGTTTAGGGAGGAAATCTACAACCCGCAGGTGAGATTTAGGTAAGAAGGATACGTCCGTCCCCCCCTCAAAAAAAAAGAAAATTAAAAATGCAACAGAAAACGAGGTTGGCAGCCCGGAGGTGGCGGGTGGCGGCGGGCGGGGCAACAATCGCTGCGCCACCCTGTACGGCAACAGCGATGCGGGTACCCATGAAAGACGTTGACTACCCCGAGCGATTGCTGCTTTGATTCGCTCTATGACCCTGCGAAATGCACTTGTGTGGAATGTTGCGGCAGCTGAATGTGTTGGAGGTCCAATCAGTTACCAGACGCCCCTTGGGGAGGGAAGGGAAGTTTCCTCGGATTGAAACATTTGGTGGCGGCAGACCAGCTGGGCTAGCTGGCTGGCTGCCCCCTGTTTACGGGCGAGGCGCATCTGGGAATTCATTTGTTTGATGGAGGGTTTATATAGGAGGCTTCGAGTCTCCCTCTCTCTCTCTCCCTCCTTCCCTCCCTCCCTCTCCCTCGATCGTCGCGACAGCTACATTTGTGGTTTCCAGGGGATATATTTCGCATAGGCTTGGCCTATGTGTGTGTGTGTGTGTGTGTTGTGAGGAGCTTGGTAAATAAGACGGAATAAGCGAGGAGGTACGATAAGCTTAAGCGTCGCTTGGGTCATATTGATGACAGGGGAGGAGTAGTATGCCTGTGGGGGTCGGGGGGTTAACAATGTACTTCCTCTGCCTAACATCTATCATTTAAGGCGCGAAGGAATAAGTGTTTGGTCCATAAACTGTTAACAACATTGGTGGAGGATGTGTCATGGGCGAACACAGGATGAGAGAGAGAGAGAGAGAGAGAGAGAGAGAGAGAGAGAGAGAGAGAGAGAGAGAGAGAGGCTTTGTTTTGTACGTGAGTGCGTTCGTGTGTATGGCAGAAACATTTGTATAGATGTGATAACATTCACACTATATGTCAGGAAAAGCTGGGTTGAAGTCTAATATATATATATATATATATATATATATATATATATATATATATATATATATATATATATATATATATATATATATATATATACGATCCAATCATGCATGTGTCTCACGATTGCAAGCGTTTATGATGGTCTGATGTGAGTTTGTCTCACAAATGATCAATTTATAGAAGAAAAAAAATATGAGAAGAATCGTACGATAGTTTTGGCCAGCGTCTGTACACATCGCTGGCGCGTTACGTCCCGTTCTACAGAATGTACTTAATATATGTACATACCCCAACTACGACCGTGATGTACACTTGTACAAACTGGTGGACTGAACCTTCTACAGACGTGGACGGTTTGTGAACCCGGGGCTGCCAACAACTGATGTTATTAGGGTTTTTTTTTTTTTATATAATCCTGTCAATTAGGACGACCAAGTAGACTGATTTTGCATGGCGTGAATATCTATATATTATGGAGTTTACATGAGGAATTGCAATTTTAGATCATTCTATTCGGAAATGGTTTATCTAAACCATGTATGATTTAGGTTATTTCCGACCGTCAGTTATTTAGATTACACAGATAATGTCAATTTCCTGATGGCTTACAGTTTCCGTTTTTCGTTCACCGTTTTCTAACAGGAAGCTGATTCCATTTTCGCTGACCGTTTTCTGATGATTTACAGTTCCCGTTTTTTGCTTTCAGTGTCATGTGTGGCAATGAGAAGTGTGTGTTCGTAAGTGCGTTGCGTCTTGTATATGTGTTCGAAAGATTACATACGTATGTGTGTAAGACTTTATTTGTGTATATGTGATTACATATGCGTTTGAATATATGTGATTTGGTTTTGTGTTGAGAGTGTGTGTGTTGTGTTGCCCCGACCTTAAACCTGAGGTGTATATATGTGCCATGTTATTACTCTTCTGTGTGTGTGTGTGTGTGTGTGTGTGTGTGTGTGTGTGCACAATCCTAGTCAAAAACCAAATAAGTATTTACTGACATTCCTCAAGGGGAGGATGAACACCTGGGTTGGGTGTGGATCGACTGCCGCGCCCAGGATGCGATGACTCATGGTCAGTAACGCTAACCGCTACACCACAGAGGCCCGCGACTGTGTGTGTTACAATACAGGAGGGAAAATCCTTAAGCTCGTAGGACCTTACCTCATAGATTTCTCAACTGTACAACTATATATATATATATATATATATATATATATATATATATATATATATATATATATATATATATATGTATATATATATCACACTCGTCGTGGGTCCGACGGGCACACAGACCCGCACCAGCTACCCCTCCCATCCCTGCCCAGGGGCCAAGTGCATCAATCAACTGACCAGATGCATCAATTCCCACCTGCAGTTTGATCGCTCCCAGGGTCGACCCTCCGCCACACACACACACACACACACACACACACACACACACACACACACACAACACTTTTATTAATAAATGGATGATACAACCCCAGGACACCCCCCTTTCACAAAAAGGAGGGTGTCCTATGGGAATAACCCTAGGGTCCTTCATCCCATTCAGGGGTTCCTGTAGCTCCAAGGATGCTCTGCACTCAGTAGCAGGGTCAGGGCGTACTCTTTAGAAGAGAGAAGTCTGTAATCTCATCTGACAATGTTACAGCCTCGCTTAAACATGGCTCTTTACTCGAGGTGTAACCTATCGCAGGTCGAGCGCTTAGGTTTGAATCCTGGTTGCGGCAGTCGGTCCACAGTCAACCCAGCTGTTCATCCACCCCTAGTGGTTGGTCGATGAAATAGGTATCTGTCTCAGGCTAGGATATATATATATATATATATATATATATATATATATATATATATATATATATATATATATATATACTCATTTATTTATTGGAAAGGATCATGTTTCATTTTCCCAGTGGACTCATAGGAATTAATAGGTAAATAAATAAATAAATGAATATATATATATATATATATATATATATATATATATATATATATATATATATATATATATATATATATATATATAAGAAAGAAATCAACTTGCGGGTAAGATACAACACTGAACATCAAAATCGGAGTCACCCTAAAGAAAACGGCGATACTATCGACTCTCGAGAACAACAAGACGTCACCTCGCTACTTATAGCCAATGATAACAAAAGCACATCGATCGTGACCGGCCGGAACGCCTGTATCGGCCGGATCAGATCCTCCCGCCACCAGCATAATACATCAGGCGGCCGGAAGGTTGAATCCCACCTCCCTGACGTGGACAAGGGATTTCAGGTGAGCAATCGCACGGTGGTCCGTCCCAGCGTGTGTGTTGCCTGTCTCTCCCGCCCGGCAGTGGCCCTGTTATTTCGGTCTGATAAGCGTCGCGCTCCTGAGCACGGCGGCGCCGGCACGGACGCTTTGCGCACGGCGGTGACACGGACGGTTTGCGCACGGCGGTGACACGGACGGTTTGCGCACGGCGGTAACACGGACGGTTTGCGCACGGCGGTGACACGGACGCTTTGAGCACGGCGGTGACACGGACGGTTTGAGCACGGCGGTAACACGGACGCTTTGAGCACGGCGGTAACACGGACGCTTTGAGCACGGCAGTGACACGGACGCTTTGAGCACGGCGGTAACACGGACGCTTTGAGCACGGCGGTAACACGGACGGTTTGAGCACGGCGGTAACACGGACGGTTTGCGCACGGCGGCAACACGGACGGTTTGCGCACGGCGGCAGCACTGACGCTTTGCGCACGGTGGCACGGACGCCTTGAGCACGACTTTACGACCCTTTAGAAAAGACGGGACGACCCTTGAACACGAAGGTGGCGCCCCTTTGGTAGTATGGCCCTGTTCCTGATCAAGCCCTTAGGGACCTAGGACTGAGTCTGGGGTTGATGGTGATGACCAGTTGGTTACACTGAGTCTGGGGTTGATGATGATGACCAGTTGGTTACACTGAGTCTGGGGTTGATGATGATGACCAGTTGGTTACACTGAGTCTGGGGTTGATGATGATGACCAGTTGGTTACACTGAGTCTGGGGTTGATGATGATGACCAGTTGGTTACACTGAGTCTGGGGTTGATGATGATGACCAGTTGGTTACACTGAGTCTGGGGTTGATAATGATGACCAGTTGGTTACACTGAGTCTGGGGTTGATAAAGATGACCAGTTGGTTACACTGAGTCTGGGGTTGATAATGATGACCAGTTAGTAACACAGCTCTCTCTCTCTCTCTCTCTCTCTCTCTCTCTCTCTCTCTCTCTCTCTCTCTCTCTCTCTCTCTCTCTCTCTCTCTCTCCACACACACACACACACACACACACACACACACACGGCTGGGAGCATATCAATCATGCAGGCGTGAGGTATTGTCCAGACCCCAGCTGGTCAGACGTCATTTAAGACCCTAAAACTTTCATTTATACAGACAACAACTCTTTATGTAGGATTGGATCATATATATATATATATATATATATATATATATATATATATATATATATATATATATATATATATATGCAAAAACATCATTCCTTTACTTTTTTTTAAAATTATTCAATGTGTAAAATTGATACACTTACGAAATCTTTTATTAGTATTTTATATTTTAATAAATTGTTTATCTTGTATTTTTCTTTTTTTTTTTAAGAGAAAATATTTATTTGACATTTTAACAATAAGTCTTGGTGATCCAATGCGCTTGGCAGCGAGTACGATGACATCACGGGGTGTTTGTTATCTGATTGGTCGTTGGGTCGGTGACGTCAGGCAGCGGGGGGTCGGGACGGCCCCGGACAATGCATTAGGAGCAAACATTGGCTGGAAGTCGTGTTGGCTTACGTGTTTTGTGATAACCCCGTCCCATCCATCGTGGCTTCATGCTCCGGGCCTGGCTCTCGCACACACACACACACACACACACACACACGCACACACACACACACACATATGACTTTATTGGCCGTGAAACTGGACGGTACGATCAGTGAGCACCGCCGTACGATCTCTCGAGCGCGACTGTGCGACTGTATAACTGTATAATGGCATAACTGTATAACTGTACAACAGTATAACTGTATAAAGCTATGACTGGTAGACTGGCATAACTGTTTAAAGGTATGACTGTATAACTGTATGACTGTATAATGGTATAACTGTATAAAGGTATGACTATAACTGTATAAAGGTATGACTGTATAGTGGTATGACTGTATGACTGTATAACGGTATAACTGTACAACTGACATCCTCGTCTCGCTCTGTTATGTCTACCAAATGTTCATTGTATCGTCCACCTGACGAACTCGATGCACGATATTGTACTCCTTTTCGTCCACTGACGGTGACGCTCCACTCACGGCGTAACCACCTGCAGGTGGAGTCTGGTGACCACCTGCAGGTGGAGTCTGGTAACCACCTGCAGGTGGAGTCTGGTAACCACCTGCAGGTGGAGTCTGGTAACCACCTGCAGGCCTGGGTCTCTGACCAGACATATATTCTGTGGCCGAGACTCAGGCGCTAAAAAAAAAAAAGAAAACTCTTGAAACCTTCGTTAGGTTTAATATGGAAATCGTAGAGAACCTTTCCAGAAACTTCCGTCAGATTTGATATAGAAACCGAAGAGAAACCTCACTTGAAACCTCCGTCAGGTTTGATATACAAACCTAAGAGAAACCTCACTTGAAACTTACGTCAGGTTTGATATAGAAACCTAAGAGAAACATCACTTGAAACCTCCGTCAGATTTGATATAGAAACCGAAGAGAAACCTCACTTGAAACCTCCGTCAGACTTGATATAGAAACCGAAGAGAAACCTCACTTGAAACCTCCGTCAGGTTTGATATAGAAACCTAAGAGAAACCTCACTTGAAACCTCCTTCAGGTTTGATATAGAAACCGAGGAGAACTTTTCCAGAAACTGAAGAGAAACCTCACTTGAAATCTCCGTTAGGTTTAATGTAGAAACCGAAGAGAACCTGACGAGAAACCTTCATTAGATTTAATATAGAAACCGGAGAGAAACCTGACTAGAAACCTCTGTTCGTGATGATATAGAAACCAGAGAGAAACCTCACTCCCAACCCCAAGGATCGAGGTTGAAGACTGGCTCATGATAAAAGTGCTGACTGAGAACCCCACCTCACCCACCTCACCAGGACCAACCCAAACCCACCCTCTCTCCTTCCCTTGCTATCATCACATAGAAATACCATCTGGTTTATCATTATTGTGGTGTTTAAACCCTTCAAACCCCCGTGAGGTTTACAGAGGGCGGTAAGGAGGCGCGGGAGTCCCGTAAGGGGAGGTGTGGGGGTGGTGTGGGGTTTTCCCTCTTTACGAACCTCCGCCACCACCGTCTCAAAGGTTTATCAAATATTTATCCACTGTTATGGTGGGGCACATCGGGCATCACCCTGGGTTCTTCGCGAGCTGCCGAGGTGAGTGGGTGGGAGGGGCTTCTGTCATAGGAGGGCGCGGGGGAGGGAAGGTGTGTGTGTGTGTGTGTTTGTGTGTGTGTGTGTGTGTGTGTGTGTGTGAGTAACAGGAGACTTATGATTTAGTGCTTGTACTGTCGTCTGTCTTCAGTACTCGTGTATTCATCATACTCCATCCAGGACTGTACTGAGTGATCATACTCATCATACTCTGGTCCCAATTCCTCAATACTGGTACTCATCATAGTCGTATACTAGATTTACTCATCGCATCGAGTATATTGTAAGGGCTCGTACTCATCATACTCCACTCTATACTATCCTGAGTAACTGGTACTCATAATACTTGATTATACTCGTAATAACGCCCAAAGTCTCGTACTCGTACTCATGATATTTGATTATACTCGTAATAACGCCCAAAGTCTCGTACTCGTACTCATAATACTTGATTATACTCATAATAACGCCCAAAGTCTTCATCGTCATATTCCTATACTCAAGCGAACACAGTATATTCTCCTGTTCCCCTAGTTACTAAAGTACTCCTACTTTGCATATATGCTAAAGTTATAAGTATAATTAAGTGGAGATAATGCATTGATAACTCTCCACTCTCCGTGTGGCAACGGGGTACTTGCCAAATTAACTGCCGGGTCTCTCTGTGTGTGTGCGCGCGCGCCCGACTGCATGTATCATCAGTCAGACGCTAATACACACACACACACACACACTCACACACACGGTCAAATGACCTTAAATACTTCTCCTATACACACCTCTGGGACCATGAATACTCACAGATTACTCACCTGAAGAGAGAAATAAAAGATAGCTCAAGAATTTAACCCCAAAAGGATAATGGGTACAGTTATGAGCCAAAACAAAGAAAAACCTGTTGTTCAACTTTTAAGGTAGTATTTTACAATTTGAGAAATGGGAGCGATGGCTGTGAATAAGATCAGGCACGCGTGAGTTCATCTTAAGAGTCAAATATATCTTGGGAGTTTTTAGTGTTTTCTTTCACCGCAACTTAAATGTGAGGCAGGCGGACGTCTTAAGTAAGTAAGCTGGGGCAAGTAAGTAAGTGTGTGTGTGTTGTGTTTGACCGTCTGGTCTCCAGCGAACGTGTTGGGTCGTGAGATGAAGCCATCTTGGTAGTATTGTCCACACGGGACGAAGAGATTAACACAATAAATGATATATATATATATATATATATATATATATATATATATATATATATATATATCTTTATTTCTTTCAAACTTTTCGCCATTTCCCTAATTAGCAAGGTAGCGTTAAGAACAGAGGACTGGGCCTTTGAGGGAATATCCTCACCTGGCCCCCTTCTCTGTTCCTTCTTTTGGAAAATTAAAAAAAATAACGAGAGGGGAGGATTTCCAGCCCCCCGCTCCCTCCCCTTTTAGTCGCCTTCTACGACACGCAAGGAATACGTGGGAAGTATTCTTTCTCCCCTATCCCCAAGGATATATATATATATATATATATATATATATATATATATATATATATATATATATATATATATATATGTATAAGCAATATGTACTTCATATTTACTTACCTCTTAACAGCGATCGTGTAAGAAAGACCTGAGAAGATAGAGAGTTCCAAACCTTAGACGTGTAAGGGAAGAAGCAGGTATCAAAACGGCCCACCCTTAAGCTGCTGATGACCACACAGTGATCATGTGACGGAGCAGCTTGTCGAGTATTGCGTGGTCTAGCTAGTGGTGGAGGCAACAGAAGCACCTAGCACCCAGGAGCAAAAACCAAAGTAATACCTGTAGAAGAGGGAAAATGAACCAATATGGCGACATTGGGCAAGAGGGTGAAATCTGGAAGTTAGCCTGGAATAGCTTATAAGTCGCACCGCTTGATGGTCCAGTTCTAACCTCATGAGCGCGATGGTACAACCTCCTTACCCCACAGGCCTTAATATCAAACCTCAAAAAGTCGTACCGCCGTACTCAAATGGGTGTAAGTACGGTGAGGCTTGACAAAAAAAACTTCTACTCGAAAACCTCTAGCAACTCTTCAACTGCATAAGTGTGGACATTAAAAAAATCTCCACTTCCAGAAAAAATAAATGGCACAGCAAGGCGTATTTATTCCATAAAAACCTCGACCACATCTTTTCAAACCGCAGCGTGGCTGGTGTGTGTGGCGGGCACCAGAGGGCCGGGTAATTAGGGCAACACAGCTGGCGCGGGGTAAACATTGCTGACCGCCGCCCAAAACAACAACTCTGCCTGTGTATACAAACTGTGGGCCCGACCCTGGCCAGATGGTGGCGTGGCTCTGTCACGAGGTTCATTACCGCCTCAAGCAGACGCGCACGGCCGCCACAACACCCGCGGGGTTGTTGAGCCACCGTGAGATGAAATATTAAGTGCTTGTGGATGCATCGGTGCTGGGCGAGTGGATATATTAGCTGGCGGTGTAAAATGTGCGAAGGAAAACCGTCTTCTCGCCTGGCAAGAGTTTACAGAAGTCGGTAGGTGTTTTGCCAAGATGTTTTCTCCACTTATGATAAAGGGTGTCGTATCCCATGTTGGGGGCTAGTACATTAGATGGCCGTAAATGTCTTGTGGCGCTTTACATGTGCATTAACGGTCTCTCTGTGAGTACGTTCTGAGATTCAGGGGGTCGAGGGAATATATTTTGTTCGCTCCTAATTATCTTCTGATATTTAATTGTCACGTGATGATAAACATAGATGAATTATAAGGATTCAGAGCTGAATAAATGCTACATTTTTTTGTTAAAAACGAACGTACCCTTATATCACTTGAAATCGCTAGTTTGGAAACGTTTCATGGATTATCACGAATACCAGCGAATATCTTTTGACTTTCTTATAGACTGGAATAGAGCAAATGATCAAGACAAAACATTGAAGTCTTTATTTTATGGTTATTTGCATATTAAAGTATTGAAACGTATTCCCATGGCGTCTGCAAGCTGTTGTTTGTTTATGTTGCGATGCTCATTTGTTTCATTCTCTGGGGATTTATAGGCCTCGACGTCAGGCGATTACGTCATTTCCCCGTCAGCTCTGGACGAGTGAGCGTATGTTGTGACTGCAAGGTGATCTTCTACGACTTGATGAAAACATATTCGTGTTGTACAACAGTTTTGTGGCTCATGACGTGTACCACATTGCGTAAGACTATGTGTTGTGGCATTTGAGAAAGTGGCGTCGTTAGATGGATCTTACCAGAAGAAAGTAAAGAGATTAATTTTCAGTTCGCTGCCGTGAGTTAGGTTAGGTTAATATTATTGGGTTCCTGTGTGGTATCACACCACTGGGGGAGTTAATGTCCTTGAATCAGCACTTTGAAATAAACGTAGCCAAGGGACGCTTAGATTGTAGCCTAGCATGCACAAGCATATCCACAACCCACGCACAGGCATTTTTTTTTTCCACCCTCTTACCTAACTCTTCCTTCGTCAGGTTATAGATTAAATCTGTGGTTTATTCATTTTTAAGTGTGGGTGATTCACCATGTTTTATATTTCATTCATGCTGTACCTTCAAACCTTACCAAATATTATTATTTATTTTTCCGAATTTGTAATTAATGATCCCTTACACCTTAGAATTCATTTTGGGTATAAAATTTTACGTTTTGTTGGATATTGTCTCCTAGGTCGACTTATTTAAGAATACGCTGTTCACTCAATGAGGTTTTCGGTGAAGGATAGTACGTAAAGTCCCGGCTGACCGTGTGTACAGTGGGGTCTAACCTAGATAGCGTGTGGAGGGAATACGCACGTACAGCCCCTCGAGGTAGTGAGGTTCGTCAGGCCAATTTTAAGTGTTGAATGAGGCTTTTCGAAGGGTGATGGAAGCGCGGGCAGGCCAGGGGGGTGATGGAAGGGTGGGCAGACCAGGGTGATAAGAGGGGGGAGAGAGCTAGCCGGGGTGGTAAGGGAGCAAACGCCGCGAACTTACCTCAGTTGCGTTCATGCGTCCGTCCATTGCCTGGACCAAAGGGAGTGACGCTTGGCAGCCACAGAAGTGCTAGCTCGTTGCGCAGCCGTCAGAGAGAGAGAGAGAGAGAGAGAGAGAGAGAGAGAGAGAGAGAGATTAATCCCGGATATATCTAAAGTACTTCCTTCATAGTTTATTTTGACTGAATTTTTTTTTTTATCCTAACACTTCCAGGGTACATCTTATATATGGTCGTGTGTGTGTGTGTGTGTGTGTCTGTGTATGTGTGTGTGTGTTCTTGGCTCGTCAGCTGCTCTGGTGCACGACGGTACGACCCTTAAGCACGACGGTGCGACCCTTGACCACGACGGTAGTACGACGTCATACATATTTATTTATTTTTTTACACAGAACGTTAGTTTTCGCTTTTGTAAATATATTTATTGTGATTTGTGATAGAGTCACGTATTTGGTTTAGGCATCTCACATATGATGTAACATATCATTGGTCAGGGTAACATACGTGTATGGCTGGAACATCTGGTCTGGAAATACAATTCATACAGTTGGGCGAACTTTCCCCATTCCGATTATTGTATTTCTTTTTTTTTCATTGTATTCGCCATTTCCCGCGTTAGCGAGGTAGCGTTAAGAATAAAGGACCGAGCCTGAGAGGGAATATCCTCACTTGGGCCCCCTTCTCTGTTCCTTCTTTTGGAAAATTAAAAACGAAAGCGGAGGATTTCCATCATATATATATATATATATATATATATATATATATATATATATATATATATATATATATATATATATATATATACTCACTGGTATGTCTCCTCTCTCTCTCTCTCTCTCTCTCTCTCTCTCTCTCTCTCTCTCTCTCTCTCTCTCTCTCTCTCTCATGCGCCAACCCCTCGGCTTTCCACCCCTCCCCCCCTACTTCCCCTCCTCCCCTCCCCCTCCGAGCTGATCCATTGGCGACAGTTTAGATGGAAAATTGTCGCCCTATTATTGTAAATTGGCGGAGGCATTTATTCACTCCTGGAGAGGGATTTGAGAGGGCGGGGGCCAGGCTGCGGCCAAGGGCCCTTAGGGTGTTTGGTTGGCTGGCCCGGGAGGTGTGTAGGGTGGGAGAGTAACACCGACGCGCTCGAGAAATTAAATACCAGAGTTTTCCTTTTTTGTGTGTGTGTTTTGTTTTTGTTTTTTTTGTTCTTTGCCTCAGAAATCATCTCGGTACTTGGAGGGAGAGGGTGGGAGGAAGTTGGGGAGGGAGGAGTTTCTTCTCCGAAGTCTTCACGTCTTTCATGGGGAAGATAACGTGAGGTATGGGCTAGCTCATAGAGGTGGCGCAGACAGGGGTTCCTCCTCCTGCTGGTGGTGGTTGTGGTTGTGTAGTGGTGGACGGAGTGGTGTTTGGTAGTTGTGTGGAGGACGGAGTGGTGTTTGGTGGTTGTGTGGTGGTGGACGGAGTGGTGTTTGGTAGTTGTGTGGAGGACGGAGTGGTGTTTGGTGGTTGTGTGGTGGACGGAGTGGTGTTTGGTAGTTGTGTGGAGGACGGAGTGGTGTTTGGTGGTTGTGTGGAGGACGGAGTGGTGTTTGGTGGTTGTGTGGTGGACGGAGTGGTGTTTGGTAGTTGTGTGGAGGACGGAGTGGTGTTTGGTGGTTGTGTGGAGGACGGAGTGGTGTTTGGTGGTTGTGTGGTGGACGGAGTGGTGTTTGGTAGTTGGGCCACCACAACCACTGTGCCTCTCTGGTGGTCCCTGTTTGGATAAGTTGTTTTCGCTGGGGATCAGTCTCGAAAGAGATGCCTTTTGTGGCTCGTGTGAACCACATCCGAGACGAGAGTGTTGCTTCGTCCCCCGCCACAATGAATCTGTTTTATGTCAACAAGAGACTGTTTTTGTTAGGTCTTGCCTGGGGTGGGGGAGGGAAGGGAGGGGTTTAGGTAGGTAAGTAGGGAGGGATGGAGGATCTGGTATAGCTGTATTATTTTGAGGGGTGGTATGCCAAGGGGTCGGGACTATGTCGTACAACTTTGGGGACAGTTGATCCCGCCGGGTGTGAGAGCTGGAGAATATATATATATATATATATATATATATATATATATATATATATATATATATATATATATATATATTGGAAAGGATTACAATTTTGCGCATGATCAAGATATTCCTATGAGTCCACTGGGAAAATGAAACACGATAAGTTCCCAAGTGCACTTTCGTGTAATAATCACATCATCAGGGGAGACACAAGAGAGAAATATTTTTCTCTTGTGTCTCCCCTGATGATGTGATTATTACACGAAAGTGCACTTGGGAACTTATCGTGTTTCATTTTCCCAGTGGACTCTTAGGTATATACATATATATATATATATATATATATATATATATATATATATATATATATATATATATATATATGTGTGTGTGTGTGTGTGTGTGTGTGTGTGTGTGTGTGTGTGTGTCTCAGGCGCCACTGCGGGTGACATTAACCGGGGCAGCCATTGTGATGTGGGTAATCTCCTGTCGCTGTTTCTGCCCGAGAGAGAGAGAGAGAGAGAGAGAGAGAGAGAGAGAGAGAGAGAGAGAGAGAGAGAGAGAGAGAGAGTACCTCACTGCAGTGGTGTGAGTGCTTGCTTGCTGGCTAGCTGGCTGTCTGGTTGGTTGGGCGGGGGAAGTGTGTGGTGGCTTCCATCTGTGTTGCTCGGCTTGTGTGTTGCTTACTCCCTGTTGTGGGCAGGGGATGGTGTTCCATCTGTGTTGCTTGCTGGTCTGGTGTGTTTCGACTCGAACTCATTTGTCCTCATGTGAAGCCTGGATTCATCAACGCGACTCATTGTTCCCGTATGAAGCCTGATTCATGGACTTGACTCATTGTAAGCTTTACCGTTGACTGTAAGCTTTACCCGTTGACTGTAAGCTTTACCCGTTGACTGTAAGCTTTACCCGTTGACTGTAAGCTTTACCCGTCGCTTGTTACTTTCATTCCTGGACTATAAGCTTTACCCCGTCAGCTTTAAGCCGTACCAGCTGTTCGTGGTGATCTGAGCGAGGAGAAACCGCCCCCCCCCAAACAAACAGCTTGACACACACACACACACACACACACACACCCGGGAAAGGCGCTAAGGCCTGTGGGAGACTTCAACGCACCCAGGTCCTCGCCACGGACGCACGGACACCGACGCACGGACACCACCCAGTCGTGATGGCGTACGTCGGATGGACAGAGGAATGAATGAGACGGTACAGACTTCGGCCGTCGATCTGTCTCATGGTCGTAGATTTTTAGCGTGAAGACATAGACGTCAACTCTCTCTCTCTCTCTCTCTCTCTCTCTCTCTCTCTCTCTCTCTCTCTCTCTCTCTCTCTCTCTCTCTGTGGTCACCAGATCAAAGGGCGTAGCGCAGTAGGAGAGACAGGATTTACCACATGGAAAGCTTAAAGACAGATACTCAGCTAACCCTGACGCCGCACAGAAAACGAGCGGGAGCGACTCCAAGATTGCCAAATAACGTCGTAAAGAAAACGAGACTCATAGACAAACCGTTTTTTATTGTAAAATATTTTAAATACACACAAGCCAGCCTCGTGTGGTTTGTCATTATAAAGAAAAATAACGACTAAAATATATATATATATTTTTTTTTTTTTTTTAATTTTCCAAAAGGAGGAACAGGGGGGGCCAAGTGAGGATATCCCACAAAGGCCCAGACCTCTGTTCTTAACGCTACCTCGCTAACGCGGGAAATGGCGAATAGTTTAAAAGAAAAGAAAAAAAAAAAATATATATATATATATATATATATATATATATATATATATATATATATATATATATATATATTGACAAGATAAAGAATAATTAACCTGTTACCAAGAGTATGAATAGAAAACGTATATACCTATACTTAGAAATGTAAACAAATTTCCTGTTAAGAAGATAGATAGGAGTATTAGATTAAGATAGAGATTATAAGCTTAAATATTAAGAAAATGAATTGAGAACATGAACACATTATTACTCAAATTGTTAGATGATAGAACACGGTGTTAGTGAAAAGAGAAAATGTGATGTGTGAGGGATGATAATTTTTTGACTTTGTGTGCAACTCCTCTTTTCAATCACCAGGAGCTGGGTCAGTTGCCCTCCTTGTTCTCGTACAAGGCATAAGGTCGAGCAGACCATTAATAGACTCTGCCACAGTAAATATGGGTTCTAATGGTAATGAACCATTTTTCAGTCAAATTTTTTCCCTGCCATTTTCAATTCGATTTTTCCATGAAAATCCTGTAGAAGTCAAGGACCTTAGTATTTTAAGTTTTCCCTGAAGTCTTGTTAGAGTTAAGGGCCCTAATATTAACTTTTTCCTGAAATCCTTTAAAAGTTACGGACCTAGTATTAAGTCTTCCCAAAAATCCTTTAAAAGTTAGGGGCCTAGTATCAAGTTTCCCCTAAAATCTTGTAAAACTTTAGGGCCCTGTTACTCAGTTTCCCTAAAATCCTGAAAAATTTAAAGGCCCTAGTATTGAAGTTTCCCTAAAATCCTGTAAAAGTTTAAGGGCCTAGGTGTTTACCACCGTGACGTGGGGGATGTAGACCTACATCATTGTCATTCGAGAGACCCCTAACTCAAAACCGTTGACACAGCACACTTGGGTTTGGACGCCCGCCCGCCCGCCCGCCCCGAACGCCCTTGCAAGTCTGTGTATCGCTCCGCACACGAAGTCGTCCTCCCTCCAAAGGCCTCTGTGGACGTCTTAAGGGTCGAACTTCGCGCATTTGGTCTTGTTGCATTGACGAGTTCCATTTTGGGGTCATGACTAGTAGACAGATCGAGGTTTATGTATTTATAAATCCATTTTTTTGTTTTCTTTTTTCATTTCCCGTTCGTTCCAAGAAATTTGGGTTGATAATGAAAGTTGTGGCATCTGGAAGTGTTATGTTAAGTGGTCTGTATATATATATATGATAGATTTTGACCACTTAATATTAGCTTTATTCACAAATAAATCATTAGTGATTTTTTTTTCTCTTTTTTGTAATTTGAGAAAAAAGCCTAAGACATAAGATGGTGAAACGGAAGGTTAATTGATCGTGAAGTTGCTAGTCTGTAGTTAGATGATATACGCCAAGTATTATAAGAAGTGTCAGGCTGCTAGTTTCTAGGTAGAGGATATACGCCAAGTATTATAAGAAGTGTCAGGCTGCTAGTTTCTAGGTAGAGGATATACGCCAAGTATTATCAGAAGTGTCAGGCTGCTAGTTTCTAGGTAGAGGATATACGCCAGGTATTATCAGAAGTGTTGAGACAGCAGGACTTTCAGAGCTGTTTAACTTGCGACATGTAACGTAATCTGTATATATATATATATATATATATATATATATATATATATATATATATATATATATATATATATAAATTGCTACAGCTGAACGGAGCGTCGTCCTCAACCCAGCTTTCTTTAAACATGAGAAATGATAATAATAATAATAATAATAATAATAATAATAATATTAATAATAATAATAATAATGATGATGGTAATGATAATAATGATAATGATAATAATATCGAAAATGATGATATTAATGATAATTATAATAGTGATATTAGGAATAGCGATAACGATAATAATTATAATGATAATGGTATTAATAATGATAATAATGATAATTATAATAATGATAATAATAATAATTATGATAATAATAATGATAATAATAATAATGATAATAATAATAATGATAATAATAATAATAATAATAATGATAATAATAATAATAATAATAATAATAATAATAATAATAATAATAATATTTGTATATTTTTCGCCATATTTCTTCACCGTTAGCGAGGTAGCGTCAAGAACAGACGGAGAAATGGCCTCCTCCGCCCCGCTCACATCCATACCCTCGCTGTCATGTGTAATGCACCCATGCCAGAGCTCCGCCCCAAGATGCTTCTCAAGTTATACAAAAAAAAAATTTGCTTAAGAAAGAAATGGAAAGAACTGATGGCTATGATCAGGACGCCCAGATAATATTATCGACCGAGTTCCTCTTGGAATATAAGTTTGAAAAACGCTAGGGGGGCGTGGTAATTAATGAGATTCTCTTACCTGCCTCCATTTATATATATATATATATATATATATATATATATATATATATATATATATATATATATATTTTCAAGACTATTCGCCATTTCCCGCATCAGCAAGGTAGCGTTAAGAACAGAGGACTGGGCCTTTTTTGGAATATCCTCACCTGGCCCCCACTCTGTTCCTTCTTTTGGAAAATTAAAAAAAAAAAAAAACGAGAGGGGAGGATTTCCAGCCCCCCGCTCCCTCCCCTTTTAGTCGCCTTCTACGACACGCAGGGAATACGTGGGAAGTATTCTTAATCCCCTATCCCCAGGGATAATATATATATATATATATATATATATATATATATGTATATATATATATATATATATATATATATATATATATATATATATATATATAAATATTCTTTTTTTATGATCTTAGAAGCATTCACTTTATGCTGACGGCTGTGTATTATACAGCATTCCTCACGTGATGCACAGCCTACGACGACCAGCTGGCCGGACAGACAGACAGACAACCAGCCAGCTGCCCAGACAGACAGACAATAGACAGACAGATTCAGGGGTTGTCTTTGAGCCCGTCTATCTTTGTTGACACTCCACTAGGGGAGTTGTGGTTTCCTCGGCTGAATTTTTTTATTTTTTCTTTTGAGTCGCACAAATAAAATATGATTCACAGCATTGTTGACCAATCCGAGTCCTTCATAAATCTACGATAGATAGTCTGATTTACAACATGATTGACCAATCCGAGTCCTTCATGAATCTACGATAGATAATCTGATTTACAATATGATTGACCAATCCGAGACCTTCATCAATCTACGATAGATAGTCTATTTTTCATTGTGATTCGGGGTTGAAGGAAAAAAAAAACCTCCACATTGATGATTCAGTCAATATTTCTGACGTGAAAACTGAATAGATTTGATTTTCTTTATGGAAACGGAACTTGGACGTCTACAGGAGGAACTCTTGAGTTCTCTCACGGATACGAAACTGGGGAACCGGCAGCAGCAGATCTTGAGTAGTTCTTACGGGAACGGAACTCGGGATCCGGCAGGAGGCGATCTTGAGTGCTGATCGACACGAAGTCATTCACGAAGTGGAACGTACGACTGCGGATGACAGGCGCAGCAGACACCGTCTTACGACGGACGGACGGACGGACTGACGCAAGTCTGGCGGGGTAAGACAGGTGGGACAGAAGGGAACTGTCTGCGCGCCTGTCTCGAGGGGGGGGGGGGGGGCTTGTGGTGTTGGCTATCATATAGCGTACGAACATCCCCGGATGTGGTCTGCGCGCACGCGCGTTCCGATGAATGTTCGTTAACGTATTGATGATCTTGTGTTCTACTCACCTCCTCTTCCTCCCGCGTTCAACTCTCCTCCTCTTCCTCCCGCGTTCAACTCTCACTATGATGTGCTAAACGGAGCAGAATAGGATGTATATGATGTGCTAAACGGAGCAGAATAGGATGTATATGATGTGCTAAACGGAGCAGAATAGGATGTATATGATGTGCTAAACGAAGCAGAATAGGATGTATATGATGTGCTAAACGGAGCAGAATAGGATGTATATGATGTGCTAAACGAAACAATTGAATTTATATGATGTGCTGATCGAAGCAGAAACGTACATCACGTCAAACGAGGAGGAATCGTATGTCCGTCATGTGGTGAACGAGGCAATCGTGTTAAGCGCCGTTAAACGAGGAAGAATCCTATGTAAATGGTGCGCGCTAAACGAGACAGAATTGTAATATACAGCGCGTTAAACGAGGAATAGCCATATGTACATGACACGCTAAACGAGACAGAATCGTAATATACAGCGCGTTAAACGAGGACTAGTCTTATGTACATGACGCGCTAAACGAGACAGAATCGTAATATACGGCGCGTTAAACGAGGAATAACCTTATGTACATGATGCGCTAAACGAGACAGAATCGCAACATACAGCGCGTTAAACGAGAAATAACCTTATGTACATGACGCGCTAAACAAGACAGAATCGCAATATACAGCGCGTTAAACGAGAAATAACCTTATGTACATGACGCGCTAAACGAGACAGAATCGCAATATACAGCGCGTTAAACGAGAAATAACCTTATGTTCATGATGCGCTAAACGAGACAGAATCACATAGATTTCATAGGCTAAACGAATCAGAACCTCACGTATCTACGTTGGTTCAAACGAGGCGGATCCTTAATGTAAAATCATACGCTTAACGAGGCGGAGGCGTACCCAGATCTCGTTTTCCTTGTGATGACCAAATTATCGAGAATAAGATTGAAAGAATAATGATAAATGATGACCCGCAGATTAAACAGATAACTGGATTATTCGTGATCACAAACTTTGGCGGAATTAGAAGAACTAATTAGATTCGTGTGGTCATATATAGCGACCCAACCTCCTCCATGTGTCGTGAGAAAGGTCCTGTGTATATATATATATATATATATATATATATATATATATATATATATTATTATTATTTTACTTTGTCGCTCTCTCCCGCGTTAGCGAGGTAGCGCAAGGAAGCAGACGAAAGAATGGCACAAACCCACACCCACATGCACATGTATATACATACACGTCCACGCACGCAAATATACATATATATATATATATATATATATATATATATATATATATATATATATATATATATATATATATATATGTATATATACACACAGACATATACATATATATACACATGTACATAATTCATAGTCTGCCTTTGTTCATTCCCATATATATATATATATATATATATATATATATATATATATATATATATATATATATATATATATATATATATATATGTTATAAAGCCATAGGGTCTGATATACTCTGGGGTATAGCGTGACCCCAGTATAAGGGGGGGAAACAAGGGTACAAAGTGTATTCAATCGTGGCTTACGAATACTATTGACAATTTCTGCTTGTGTTTACAAGTACGATTTCGTATCCATGGGTCTACCCCCTTCCCCCTCCCCCCCCTCCCCCTCCCCTCTATCACCCCCCCCCCCTCATCCCCCCCACCAAGTTCCATAACCCTTTTTTTTCATTTTTTTTTGACCCGGTGATTTGCGCCTCGGCAAACAGTTCTGATTTATGTCATGCTAATTACTGTAATTATGGTGATTACAGCTGTAGTTTGTTATGTCATTAGTCTCAAAAAGGGGGATTACCATACTGTGTTAATTACCATGTTGTCTGTCAGCTGAGTGAAAGCGCCATGTTTGGAATGGGTGTTTGTGTTTGCATGTTTTGATATTCTGTTTTGTGTGTGTGTGTGTGTGTTTTTGTGTGTGTGTGTGTGTGTTTTTGTTGATGAGTTATTTAACAAAGGATCTATTTATTGGTCCTGTTGGTCTGTGTTGTTGTGCGGGTTAATCGTGTCTGTTGTTTGGTTGTTAATGAATGTTCAATTGTTCCCCTTTGTCGATATTGATGACTGTTGAATTGGACCTGTTGTATGGTGTTGATGTGTGTTAAAATTTCTCCCTGTTGGTCGATGTTAAATTGTTACCATTAGTGTTACTCCATGTTAAATTGTGCCTGTTGGTGATGCTGTGTGTTAGATTTTTCCAGTTGGTCGATGTTAAATTGTTACCATTAGTGTTACTCTATGTTAAATTGTGCCTGTTGGTGATACTATGTTAAATATTCCCTATTGGTCGATGTAATTTAAACTATTTCTGTTATGTGCCTAAGTCTTCTTGTTGGTGTTGCTGTGATGTTAAATGATTTAGTTATAACGAAACAAAACTCCCGGATGAGACGTTAATAAGTGACACACATAACCTATGATTATTCATAATGTGTAAATCGAAAGAAGAAAAAATGAATTGAAAGCTTTTCTTTCCGTCATCTTATACTTCACAACTTGGTCCAATGTCTCTTGTATCAGGACCCAGGTCGTCCGTCCCTCGCTCGCTCGCCGCCCCGTTTTTAACCTACAGAAATATGATGATTTTTCCGTCCATACGTGAAGGAATGAAGTTTTCACAATGTTTAGCGAAGTCTTTCATCTCACGTTGCTCCTCCCTGCCCCAGGAAGGATGGGCCTACCACTGGTGAAACAACAAAAAGTTCCCTTCGATCAGGACTTGGCAGACCACTGGTGAAACAGAGTCCACACTTCTCTTCCACTGGTGTGAAAGGGTTGATCCTGGCCACTGGAGTGCCTCCCCACCCACACACCCTCCGCCTTGTCATCCAAGCCAGTGATTCACAGGTCTTATCAGCTTATCAGCAGTGCCTGATATCAATCCCGAGCTTGGAGCCAAGCCAGCGGCAGTGACCAGTGATACGGCAGTGCCGCATGACCCCCTGAAAATAGCAACATCACCAGTGCTGTGTGATCCCTGCAGTGAAACACGAACCAGTGACGGCAGTGCCAAAGGACTCGAGCAAGTGATACTTGAAACCCCCAACAGTGACATGTGAGGCGACTACAGGCAGTGCCAACTAACCTCAAACATGAGTGCATGGCCATGGCCCCTGCAGTGTAGCACTGCATGTGGAGTCATGCGAGCCTTCAAGGGGGAGTGGCGTATATCAAAGAATATTGCCAAAGGGTTGTGACGCCCTACCTCCCCACAGTCTAGCTCATCACCACTGTATATCGGTAAGCGTTGACCAGGCCCCTTGGGTGCAGAGGTGGTGTCATGATTTTCTGTTCATTCATGGTCGTAACTCGTAGATCATCACTGTGCTGGGAAGGCCTTGGCGTCAGGGGCGCTTGCCGCAGACAGACGTGCGCAGGAGAGGGGTCGTGGTATGTATGAGACGTGATGGACCAGCAGCCACCTCACAGTGGCTTTGTGATGAGGTCGCTTGTGTTCGTCTTGCTTTGAGTTTTGTGGAATTGATGAAAGAAAAAGATTTTGTAGGGATTTATTTATTTGAGTATTTTATTATTTTTTTTTATTAGTGTATTTAGGGATTTTTTGCTAATTTAGATATTTCATTATTTTTTTTGTGTGTGAGGAGGGGGTGGGGGGTCGCAGTGAGTGAGGGGGGGGAGGGGGAGAACATGGAGGTCAGCTCCTCCTCCAACCCCCCCCCACACCCCCAAAAAGGGGGTAAGGGGGGGAGGGGGGTGACGAAGGCGTTCGGTAACATTGTCTCGTCTCGTCTGCTCGGCCTTTGCCGCGACTCGTTGTGCTTCGAAATCCCAAGTCGAACATTCGATTACGAACCGCGGGTCGTTCTCGAGTCTCAGTATCTCATTCGAAGCTTGAGGGGGGGCACCGGATACACACACACACACACACACAAGGCCTGTGTGATTGCCTCGTCCTCGCTGTTATAGCCACAGAGACAAACCAAAGGCGTTCGATAGACGAGTCGGATCATAATGGCAAGGATGGGCTCCACCCCGAGGTGATGTAGTCGGTGACAAACCTTGTTGACCATGTCTCGTCTCTCTTAAACATGTGTGGTATCTCTGTCCCATGTATTGTTGCTGCTGCTGTGCAAAAACTAGATCAACACACTACACAGACAGACTCACAGTCTTGTGGTTGGGTACGACCTTAATCATATTACTAATGGTTGGGTTGTTCAATCGATGTACCTGGCCTGTATAAGGTCTGTTAATGATCGTCGTACAATTAGACTTGGTCCAACTGAATGATCATGGTATGAGCAGACTTTATTAAATGGAAGATACAGAGTCCTCACAGTTGTACGTTGCTGCCTCGCGATCGCTATGATTCCCATGCAACTTCGAGGGGAAAATAAAAACAAGGAGGTCGCAGAATGATCCATCTCCGAGTGGCCTGTCTCCACACAGAAGCTATGGGAAGCAGCAGGCAGACGCGCGCGCGCGCGTGTGTGTGCCTCGGATCCAGGCCTTGGAGAGTGGGGGGGAAGGGGGAGGGGTGTTGTGTGTGTGTTATGTGCACACAACTCATGAGAGAAAAGAGTGACTTTAAGATGAAACGTGTAAAGCAGAGAGAGAGAGAGAGAGAGAGAGAGAGAGAGAGAGAGAGAGAGAGAGAGAGAGAGATGGGGGAAACGCTACCCCAAATGTGTGAGAAGTATTCTATACCAGGGGAGATGAATCCTCTGTAGTTGCATAGTTGCACGAAGGGAAGAATTGTGGTTCCTATACAGCATCATCAGCTTTTGGGAAGGAGACTCTCTTATGTTGGGTTTCCCAGGATCATATTGGACATGATCATTCCCCAGGACATTTCTTGGTAGAGTGGGAGTTGGATTGTGGCATTTTGAAACAGAACAGATGGAAAACCAATGACTCCTACATAATGACGTAGAGGGATGATACACTTAGTGTTGTTCAGTTCAAGTAAAGTACTGCTTCCCCATTCCGACAATGCTGTGTCGGTCCATGGGTGAACAGCAGTTCTGTTCAAGAAAAAGTACCTCGCCTCATTGGAAGGTAATTGGTTTACCTCACGAGTTAGTAGTAGCATTCATTACGAGTCGCTACTTAGTTCAAGACTTTGGGTCGTTCTAAGTTTATGTGAGTGACTCTCCACATCTCTAGCCCACAATCCCCTTGAGGTCATCAGAATGTATCATGGTCGTCTGGAGAGATACAGATGTGCCAACCCTACTGGTAAAGGGATTCAAGTGGAAGTATTGTGGTATTCCTCTTGTCACGCTCGTCTTCGGGAGATTTTGGATCCGATGTTTTGGCCAGTCTGGCACTGGAAATGTGGATGTTGATCGCATTATTGGGTTGTGAGTCAAAAAAATGATTATAATCATGAAAGATCCAGTTGTATCTGACACAAGTAGGCACATTGAAATTGGCATTACTGAACCCATTTTCCATCAAGTCAAACATGTAAGGATGATCAATGGACTTCAAGGATGTGGTCACTTAGCGTTTGAGGTTAGGATGTGGTAGATGATATTGGCACTTTAGTCTGTCTGGAGATGGTAATCATGTGAATTGTAAAGTTTGTGGCCAGATATATAGTATGGACACACAACGACACGTTGCCTTAGATTGTGCAAAGAATGTAACCTTTTCAGCCAAGGTCTGAACAGACCCTTTTATAAATAGCCCAACAACACGTTCTTCTTGATAACAAGATACTCTAAGAGTCTAAAATTGTGTCCAGATAATTTTTTTGCATCTAGTGGATAAATTTATCGTATAGAAAGACTGATTTTGTTAAAGGAATCAAATTTATGACAACTGACGATTAAAAACTCAACTCAGGTCTGTCAAAGATCCTTTTGTGTGTGTATGACCTCCTCTATAAATTCTTTGGTTCTGTCGCTCGCAGGTTGAATATGAGGGATGTGTGCCCAGTAGACTACAGTCTCTGACAGCGGGCAAAAGAATTAGAATATTAATGGCAGATTCAACCATTAATGTGTGATGAGGAGGGGATTACAGGATAGACGAATCGTTACATTGACCATATGTATTATTCCGAGTGGTCGAATTACACAGTCAGTAAAAGACTATGAACAAAAAGAAGTTCGTGAGGCGTTGAAAATATATATATATATATATATATATATATATATATATATATATATATATATATATATATATATAAAGAAAAAACGGGAGAGTGAGCGAGTGTGTGTGTCTGTGTGGGGTGGTGGTAGGAGATTGAGGTAAGTTTTACAGGCATTGAGGTTAACTGGAGCGCGTCTCCACCGCGGGCAAATCCTGTCCAAATCTGAGTTTATTGAGGCACTTGTGACGAGACGAGACACAAATCGAGCACATTTGAAAGAAGTGGTGGAGTGCAGCAGCAGCAGCGGCGGTGGTGGCGGCAGCAGCAGAGGTGGTGGGTGGTGGCGGTGGCCAGTGGACACACAGCGTTGGAGTACAGTTTTGGTTATTTGCTGAGGAACACAAGACCGCTGATGAGGAGGAGGCCACCAGAATGTAGTTTGAGGAGGAGGCCAGAATGTAGTTTGAGGAGGAGGCCAGAATGTAGTTTGAGGAGGAGGCCACCAGAATGTAGTTTGAGGAGGAGGCCAGAATGTAGTTTGAGGAGGAGGTGGCCAGAATGTAGTTTGAGGAGGAGGCCAGAATGTAGTCTGAGGAGGAGACCAGAAGGTAGTTCAAAAGACCATAGGAATGTTTACCCTATCTTACCCAATCTCCACACCTTGAAGTGGATCAGGGAATATGCCATCCGAGAAGTGGATTTGAGAGGGACAGGTTCGTTACTTCGTCTGATGTGTCTGGAAATATATATATAGACCCGGGTGTGAGAGAGTGAGGGGTGGTGTTAGGGATAGCCAGAAGAGAACAGAAGGTTGACGATTCAAACCCCAGCGACATACCTTGTGAGAGAACGTTCTTGGTGGATATTGATTAAGGCTTCCTCAGAGATATGTCTCAAGAGGAATCAGTACCAGATATCAGTAAACAGACAAACACAGTCTTTAGAAGTGGGTCTCAAGATCCCTGTTTGACAGCCGAACTGGAGAGAGAGAGAGAGAGACAGAGAGAGGAAACTGTGTGTGTGTGTGTGTGTGTGTGTGTGTGTGTGTGTGTGTGTGTGTGTGTGTGTGTATCTGAGGTGCGTCACGTCATGGGAGTATAATGAAAGATTAACAAACGAACTAAAATAGAAAAGGAAAAAGATCACAAGAAGAAGTGAGTTGGTAGAGTTAGAAACGGTCGCCCCTTTCACCGAGATAGGCTGTGTACCCGTGCACGCACGTCTACCCGTGCACGCACGTTTGCCCGTGCACGCACCTCTACCCGTGCACGCGCGTTTGCCCGTGCACGCACCTCTACCCCTGCACGCACGTCTACCCGAGCACGCACGTCTACCCGTGCACGCATGTCTGCCCATGCACGCACGTCTACCCGTGCACGTACGTCTACCCGTGCACGCACGTCTACCCGTACACGCACGTCTGCCTATGCACGCACGTCTACCCGTGCACGCACGTCTACCCGTGCACGCACGTCTGCAAGAGGAAATGTGAAAGAAAAAAAAAAGTTTTGAGTGTTATACAGAAGCCAGCACGCAGATTAGCGGCAAAGTGTAAAGTGTATAGAGAGAAAAGAGCTTTTAGAACAGTACGAAATAATAATGATAATTATAATGATAATTATGATAATAATCATAATAATGATTATAATAATGATAATATTGATTATAATTATAATAATAATAACATCGTTATTGTATTAATGATGAAAATAGTAGTAATTATTATCTTCACTGTTTGCATTATTATTGTTATTATTATTATTATTATTATTATTATTATTCTTATTATTATTCATTATTATTACTATTATTATTATTATTATCATTATTATTATTAATATTATTAATATTATCATTATTATTATTATTGGAATAAATATTTAATGATACTGATTTTGCTTGATGATATTATCATCATTGGTTTTCCATTTGTGGCATTTTCATAATTTTGTATATTCATTACGTCAATATTGAGCTGTAAAGTGTTGACTTGGTTATAGATCCATATCTTATATAATATTTTCAAGTGCATAATGTATTAATATAGTCTCATTAATTACTGTTTCTCCGTTCCTATGTATATATATATATATATATATATATATATATATATATATATATATATATATATATATGTATATATATATATATATATATATATATATATATATATATATATATATATATATATATATCAAAGATTCTGAATTTTCGTAATGATTATTTCTGTTCTTAAAACTTCTTTCTGTTGCTTCAGTTTTCAATCTGCCGCTTATATCATTTATACAGATTGTATTTGTGTGTGTGTGTGTGTGTGTGTGTGTGTGTGTGTGTGTATGTGTGTGTGTGTGTGTGTGTGTGTGTGTGTGTGTGTGTGTGTGTGTCTGTTACTGGATTATCATTCCAGTAATTCATTGTTCCTGCGCCAGTGAGGCAGAATAAGGACTGAAAGGGAGGTGAAGAGAGACTTGTGGCAAAGTGGTACAGACGGTGCGCACTGTGGTACAGAGGCACGCACTTTGGTACGGACGGTACGCACGATGGTACGGACGGTACGCACTGTAGTACGGACGGTACGCACTGTGGTACTGACGGTACGCACTGTAGTACGGACGGTACGCACTGTAGTACGTACGTTACGCACAGTGATACGGACGGTGTGCACTGTGGTACGGACGGTACGCAGTGGTACGGACGGTGCTGTGGTACGCAGTGTCCTGGGTTTAGTTAAAGCTGCGCAGTATGTGATGTGTTGGCAAGGTGGTGGTGTATGTGCGCTTATGTTGGGTGGCGGGGAAGGGTGCGGTGGTCAGTGGTGGTGGTGTGGTGTTGGCAGGGCTGGGTTTAGTGGTAGTGGCACCAGGTGTAGTGTGGGCAGGGCTGGGTTAATGATGTTGGCAGCAGGTGTGGTGTGGGAAGGGTTAATGATGTTGGCAGCAGGTGTGGTGTGGGCAGGGTTAATGATGTTGGCAGCAGGTGTGGTGTGGGCAGGGTTAATGATGTTGGCAGCAGGTGTGGTGTGGGCAGGGTTGGGTGGCAGCAGGTGTAGTGTGGGTAGGTCTGGGCTAGTGATGGTAGCAGCATGTAGAGCGGTATGGGTAGGGCTGGGTTAGTGATGGTGGCAGGAGTGTAGGCAGGGCTGGGTTAGTGATGGTGGCAGCAAGTGTGGGCAGGGCTAGGTTAGTGATGGTGGCAGGAGTGTGGGCAGGGCTGTAAGAAAACACTCTCTGAACTTGTTCATTATTATTGACGGTATATAATTTATATAACCTTTATACACACAGCTGTACAACTTTGGTCACAGACACGGACTGTACACAGCAGACCAGACATACATACAGTATATACAGGACGGCCACCCACTGTGGGCGGCACTAGCTGGGTCGCGCCACCACCGTCACGGGCTTGAAGACGGGTGGGCGGCCTGGGGGCGTGTCACTGGTGCTGGTGCTGGTGGTGACGACGGGGGCCAGGCTGGTGCCGGGGCTGCCAGGGGCGCCGCCCCCCAGCCCCGGCACATTGATGCCGGCGGGGGCGGCCAGGGCGGGGCTGAGGGTGGCACCGACGCCGCCCAGAGCGGGACCCAGGCCAGCCTGGGAGAGCAGGGAAGTGCGGTACACGTCGTAAGGCGAGACGGAGGGCGCGCCGCCCAGGCCCCCCAGGAGGAGGGGCGAGGGGCCAGCCAGAGAGGACGATGGGGGCGGCGCGCTGACCGGCGTGTCAGACAAGAGCCGGTCTACGCTGAAGGAGGTGGTGGGCGGGTGGGAGGCCCCGGGCGTGAGGGCCGTCGGCTTGGGCAGGCCTGAGGGCGGCGCTGGGCCCGTCAGCGGCGCCGGGCCTGCGGGCAGGGGGCTGGAGTAGTAAGAGGGGGAGTAGCCTCGGTAGAGTGCGGCTGCGGCAGCAGCGGCGGCAGTAGCCTGCTGGTAGAGGGGCGCCGAAGCCAGGGCTCCGGGCAGCGCTCCCGGCAGGGACACAGGGAGGGAGCCCGGCGCCAGCGCTCCGCCTAGCCCTGCTGCAGCGGCGGCCGCCGCGTAAGGCGCCAGGCCGAAGGGCGGATAGCAACCAAACCGGCCGAGGAGCGACTGCTTGAAGGCGGCGAGACGGTTCCTGGAGGCGGTGGTGGAGCGGCGGCGGAGCTTGCCCGTGGTGCCGCCGATGAAGACGTCGTCGGCGGAGGGGTCGAGCATCCAGTAGTTGCCCTTGCCGGGGTCGTCGTAGTGGCGGGGCACCTTGACGAAGCACTTGTTCAGGCTCAGGTTGTGGCGGATGGAGTTCTGCCAGCCCTGCTTGTTCTCCCGGTAGTAGGGGAAGTTCTTCATGATGAACTCGTAGATGCCGTTCAGCGTCAGCCGCTTCTCCGGCGAGGACCTGATGGCCATCATGATCAGGGCGTTGTAGCTGAAGGAGGGCTTCTCGTGCTTCTTCTTCTCCTCCCCGTCCTTCTTCTCGCTCCCTTCCTCCTTCTTATCCTCTTTGTCGTCTTTGTCGTTCTGGTCCTCGGCCTCGGAGTCCGACATGGCCCCGGGGCTGACGGCGCCCGTCACGTCGATGTCCACCTCCTCTTCCTCGTCCTCCTCGGCCGTCGTCATCTCCACGTCGTCCATGAGGAGCTCGTCCTTGGGCGTGGGCGCGTCCCTGGGCAGAGTGGTGGGGTTGTCCAGGGCCGTCTCCGGCAGGATGGAGTTGATGGAGAAGGAGTGTTTGAGCGGAGTGCGGGCCATGGCTGAGCGGGCGTCCCACACGGCCACACTTAACATCGTCACCCCAGCAGTGCGCTGGTCCAGGGAGGGGCGGGCCGCGGCAGCCGCCTTCAGGCCATCACACACGGGAGGTATGATAAAAGCGATCAGAAACAATAGTCCATACTCAAGGGCTGGGGGCGTGTGTGTGTGTGCGTGTGTCACTGGGGCCGCACGGCGTTACTCCGTCCCTCACGGTTTAGCTGTAACTGTCGGCTGGTAATGCCGGTGAGGTCTTCATGCACCGCTCACCCTGTTTATCTTGGTTGGCTCCGCCCCCAAGGCCACCGGCCAGCCACCCTGCCAGCCGGCCGGGCCATCGGCCCCTCCCATTTCCGCCGGCGGGCCCTGAGTGGCCGCTCCTTATCTGTGGGCGGAGTTGGTGCTGACGCACCCTCCATATTGAGTTGTGAATGTGACCTGATCTCAATAAAGAAAATGTGCTATCTTTATGACGTTGTTGCATTCCAAACAACTCAACACTCGAGAGGGAAGGCCATTGTAGGGGGAGCTGGGGGGGAAGGGAAGGGGTGGGGGAGGCCCTCTGGCCCTTGCGTCATGCCTGCCGGGGGCCCCGCTGCTCGAGGGGAGGCATAACGCAGGCGGCGCTGACGCCGAGGACGGATATTTGTGCAGCGGGGCTGTGCGTGGAGGACAAATATTATGAATCTTTGGGTAACACGTGTTTCTCCTCCTCCTCCTCCTCCACTCTTGCCGGCTCAGTGGGTCTTACATTTCACCCCCGTAACTCATCGCCGCTAACCCACGTAGAGTGGAATGATGTATATATATTTATTCAGTCTTACAGCGAAGGTTCGCGGTACACGGCTCTTAAGATTACATGGAAACCCATATTGACGGTTACCCGCGTCTCATTTCCAGTCGATGCCTCACGCCTGTAAGTATAAGTAACTTTATAAAGTATTCTTCCGTGTGGCGTAGTTCGCAGCTAAAGGGGTGGGCATGTGGGCTGGTGGCGAGATAAGAAGGCATTAAACTTGGTACACGATGTGGCGCGAAGATGAATCTCTCCATCAGCAGGGAGCCTATTGTGGCATTATATTCTATTATCATAATTACGAGTCGTATGTTAATAGATTTGTCATATCAGATAACATACCGGGATGAGAGATACAGAAACTGGGTATGGCTGGAGGGAATGGGTGTTCCATAGACGATATTTAGCGATGGTATTTGTCCTATCCTGTGTGTCCAGTGTCTTCTCCCCACTGCGTGTCCGGTGTCTTCTCCCCACTGCCTGTCCGGTGTCTTCTCCCCATTACGTGTCCGGTGTCTTCTCCCCACTGCCTGTCTAGTGTCTTCTCCCCACTGCGTGTCCGGTGTCTCCTCCCCACTGCGTGCCTGGTGTCTTCTCCCCATTACGTGTTCTGTGATTTCTCCCCACTGCGTGTCCGGTGTCTTCTCCCCACTACGTGTCGGGTGTCTTCTCCCCACTACGTGTCCCGTGTCCTCCCCACTACGTGTCCCGTGTCTTCTCCCCACGGGACGCACCACACCATCCTCACCCCAGAACACTTCTTACGCATTTCTCCTCTTAATTGAACCCCTAAGCACGACGGTACGACACCTGAGCACCACTGTAAGACACTTGAGCGCACAACGGTACGACACTTGAGCTCGACGGTACGACACTTGAGCTCGACGGTACGATACTTGAGCACGACGGTACGACACTTGGGCACGACGGTACGACATTTGAACTCGACGGTACGACACTTGAGCTCGACGGTACGACACTTGACCGCACGACGGTACGACACTTGAGCACGACGGTACGACACTTGGGCACGACGGTACGACATTTGAACTCGACGGTACGACACTTGGGCACGACGCGACGATTCTTTGTTAAGGATGATGGCTTAGCCTTTTTACTGGACCCTTTAAGGGTCAGGTTAAAGACCAAGCCATTGTACCCAAGGGTACGTTCAAAGTGATAAGTCTTCCCCAGGCCCTCCACTCTCTCTCTCTCTCTCTCTCTCTCTCTCTCTCTCTCTCTCTCTCTCTCTCTCTCTCTCTCTCTCTCTCTCTCTCTCTCTCATTGGCACCCACAGCGCTTCCCTCCACTCTGAAGTAACTCCCTCCCTCCACGATTAGCCCCACCCTTGTGGTTCCCCCTCCACACTCAGTAACTCTTCTCTTCCTTTAGCCACTCACACACACACCTTTCTGTAGTTCCTTCCACACACAATGTAACTCCTCTGGCCACTCTCACACACCTTCCTGTAGTTCCCTCCACACACTGTAACTCTTCTGGCCACTCACACACACCTTCCCGTAGTTTTCTCCACAGACTGTTACTCCCCTGGCCACTCACACACACCTTCCTGTAGTTTTTCCACACTGTAACTCCCCTGGCCACTCACACACACCTTCCCGTAGTTTTCTCCACACACTGTAACTCTCCAGGCCACACACACACACACACACACACACACACACACACACACACACACACACACACACACACACACACACACACACTTTACTTCCCCCCAACCACTTACACACTGTAACTCCCTTGTTCACTCACACACACACACACCCTGTAGCTCCCCCCAGACTGTAACCCAACTGCCTGTATCTTAGGCTGTACCTCTTGTTGTGTTGCCCAGTACTCCACACGCCTTGTACCTCGCTGACCTATACTCTTCCCCTCGCTCCCCCTACACTCACCCAGCTCCTCCCCTCGTTCCCTTATACTCACCCAGCTCCTCCCCTCGCTCCCCTACACTCACCCAGCTCCTCCCCTCGTTCCCTTATACTCACCCAGGTCCTCCCCTCACTCCCCTATACTCACCTAGCTCCTCCCCTCACTCCCCGATACTTACACATTCTCTCCTCCCCACTCTTACACTGGGCCGCTCCAGTGTGTGTGTGTGCTGGAAGTATGGGTGTGTTGGACGTGCGAGTGTGTGTTGGGGGTTTGCTGCTGGATGCGTAGGAGTGTGTTGAGTTTGTCACGTGCATAGAGTCTGTCATCGCGTGCAAGACACATTATAGAACCCCCACCCTCCCACTGACTGCCCTCCCCAGGCTAAACCATCATCCCTCCCCTCAACCTGTATATTCACTTACCGTCTTGCTTCTGAGGCCCCATTTGGAACCCACCCATCTAAAGCTCCAGTGAAACCCACCCATCTAAGGATCTATTGAAACCCACCCATCTAAGGCTTCGTTGAAACCCACCCATCTAAGGTTCCGTTGAAACTCACCCATCTAAGGCTTCGTTGAAACTCACCCATCTAAGGCTTCGTTGAAACTCACCCATCTAAGGCTCCGTTGAAACCCTCCCATCTAAGGCTCCATTGAAACTCAGCCATCTAAGGCTTCGTTGAAACCCACCCATCTAAGGTTCCGTTGAAACTCACCCATCTAAGGCTTCGTTGAAACTCACCCATCTAAGGCTTCGTTGAAACTCACCCATCTAAGGCTCTATTGAAACCCACCCATCCAAGGCCCCATTGAAACCTACCTATCTAAGGCCCCATTGAAACAAGACCCAGAGATGCCTATGAATCGGGACTGGAGCCCTCAACAGGGGGCCAACAGGGCGCTGTCCACGCAACAGGAGCCCGCTACAACGGTAACGGAAGCTGGACTTCCCCAACAGATAGGCATATAGAACCCCCTAAACACGACTGTACGACCCCTGAGCACAACTGTACGACCCTTTGAGCACAAATGTACGACCCTTGAGCACAACAGTACGACCTTTGAGCACAATTGTACGACCCTTGAGCACGGCGGTACGACCCTTGAGCACTAATGTACGACCCCTGAGCAAAATTGTACGACCCTTGAGCACAATTGTACGACCCTTGAGCACAACTGTACGACCCCTGAGCACAACTTTACGACCCTTGAGCACGGCAGTACGACATAATCTGACGGACGGATACATAATCTGACGGACGTATACATAATCTGACAGACGGATACATAATCTGACAGACGGATACATAATCTGACAGACGGATACATAATCTGACGGACGGATACATAATCTGACAGACGGATACATAAGCTGACAGACGGATACATAATCTGAGAGACGGATACATGATCTGACAGGTCGCGGATGCGACAGGACGCCCAATCGACAGAATACATAGTCACTGACCCTATGGTACAGTCCGCATCATGCCTGGCCAGTAAGTAGACCCACTCCAGACGTACATCCCAAGCTGTTACTCATGCATCTTTCGGCCGTAAGAACACACACACACACACACACACACACACACACACACACACACACACACACACACAATCTCCAGCACTGACCGGTACGGATCGCTGAGTAAACTGACGAGCGATGAGAACCCCGTCCGGACTCGCCCAGCCACAGGGCGTCGTGCTATATAAGCGGGTGGGTAAAAGCGCCTTCCGTGTCAGGTCCCCCCGCGTATCAAAATGGACGATCGAGCCTCGGGTTTCACACCGTCCCCTCAGAAGCCTTTAGAGACGCGCATGTTTATCAGATGAGACGCCCGACCGACCTCCTCGGCACGAGATGCTGCGACAGCTTTCGACGCCGGACGGCACGACTCTTTCGTTCAGAGCGCGACGGTAGGGCCGTTTGAGCGCGGCGGTAGGGCCGTTTGAGCGCGGCAGTACGGCCCTTGAGCACGGTGGTACGGCCCTAGAGCACGACGATGGGGGCTCGAGAACGACGGGGCGACCCTTGAATACGACGGGACTTAAGCGCAACGGTACGACCCTTGAGCGCGACACACTACGCCTTGGAGCACGTCGCTCACAGCTCTTCGGTGTGTCGGTGCGACCACAGACGTGATGACGTGGCCTCTGACCTTACATTCTTTTAAGGGTCAGGTCAGAGACTAGATCAGTCTACCCATGAGTCTTACTGTCGTGGTCAAGGGCTGTTATTGGACCGTCGTCCTCAAGGCTCAGTTTTTGGACCGTCGTGCTCAAGGGGTCGTACCGTCGTGCTCCAGGGGTCGTATCGTCGTGCTCAAGGGGTCGTACCGTCGTGCCCAAGGGTCGTACTGTCATGCCGAAGGGTCGTCCATATTAGCGTGTGGGTTGTTTAAAGCTCACTAGGTTTAAGCCCTGGAGGTCAGGGAATGTTGTGTGTTCATCACTGATTGGTGTAGGATTGGTCGTGGAGTCGCTGATGCAGCGAACACAACAGGCTGTAAGCGCCCGTTTCTTCTGCCATTTGAAAAGTGCCAGGTTATAGGAAAGACATGAGAGGGTAGAGAGTTCCAAAGCCTTGAGTTATATATAGGAAAGGAAACAGTTATCAAAACGGCCCACCCTTGACTTGCCAACACGGTAATCATGTGACGCAGCAGCTTGCGGAGCACTGCTTGGTCTAGCTAGTGGTAGGGGGTACACAAGCAGCCAGTTCTCGGGAGCTAAAAATAAAGCCATACCTATATAAGAGTGTTACGCTCATGTCACTTGTGCTGTTGTTACGCTCGTGTCACCTGTGTTCGGTGTTATACGCATAGCTCTTCCCTCCCCAGTCCCTGGTATACTCTCGCACCTATCCTTAACTAACATCTTCATTCCTCCCACACACGCCTCCCCAGCCACCCCACAGGTCTAGGGAGACAAGTGGAGGCGATCCAGTTTTTTGCCTACGCCTGGCTCAGGTATCCACGATATGCATTTGTCTCGATAAAGCTCCTCTTCAGCGGCGTCTTCAGGTCTTCACATTAGCCTGTTGTTTTCACCTCGCCTGGTGGTGCTGGAGGGGAGGGCCTCCCCCGTCATGTGGAGGAGGCGTGTTGGTGGGGCGCATCGCCGCAGGTGGACAGCTCTGGCGGTGAGGGTTCGGAGACGAAGTGTTTATTGTGCACGTAATGATGTTATTAGTAGTAATGACGATAAAGATAATAATATAATAATAGTTTATTGTTATTATTTATATCATAATCATTAGTAGTAGTAGTATGATTATCATTATCTCCGACGTGTCATAGAATCGAATAATTAGGGTCGGGGCTGAAGGTACTCCCCTCCTCCCCTCCTTTACGATCACTTCTTTTAAAAGCAGGAACAAAGCAACCAAGCATAGATTTTTCCTGTGCAGGTTCCTTTTTTCCTCCCCTGTTCCCGGCGCTACCTCGATAAGGAGAGAAAGTCGAACGGGTATGAAGACACGGGTATGAGAAGGGAGGGGACACTCGTTACTGATTGGGTTAGTCAGGGTATTCGACTCGTGTAGGGCGGAGGGCGAGATGTCTTGAGGGCTGGCAGAATGCACGTACAGTAACGCCCTTATGTACAGGCAAAGTGGAGGATAAATTTGAATGCTCGGATGACGAGGGGACAAGTGTGGAGAGCTTACCTGGTGAGTGATGTGAGGAGGAGGAGGAGGGACGTTGATGGTGAGGATGGTAGCAAGGCACAGGACACCTGCTGGGGAGGAGCAGTGTGGCTCTAGGGAGTGGTAGAGGATCGGTAGGTCGGGGGCTATGAGGAATTTGGGTGAGAAATGCATGGAGAGAGTAGATTGCTTGTGGTCTTCGTGGATCTGGAGAAAGCGTATGATACCATGGGTGAAGTGTACATGGTTAGTGGGTGGGTGCAGTGCGTGGGCATAGGTGGGTGATAGGTGGGCACAGAGGGGGGGGGCTCCCTTTTCCGTTATGAGTGCGAGAAATTACCTTAATGGCACTGATGTAATACAAGGTAAAGGTAACGTAAGACTATACGTATACAGACTATCAGGGATCATGTAGGTAAAAGATATGGTCGTGTCGAACTTGGGACTTAAGGACGTATGGTGGAGTCGACCATGGGAGCCACCGATGTATGGTAGAGTCGACCATGGGTTCCACCGACGTATGGTGAAGTCGACCATAGGTCCCACCTATGTATTATAAAGTCAACCATTGGAGCCACCGACGTATGGTAGAGTCGACCATGGGTTCCACCGACGTATGGTGAAGTCGACCATGGGTCCCACCTATGTATTGTAAAGTCAACCATTGGAGCCACCGACGTATGGTAGAGTCGACCATGGGTTCCACCGACGTATGGTAGAGTCGACCATGGGAGCCACCGACGTATGGTAGAGTCAACCATTGGAGCCACCGACGTATGGTAGAGTCGACCATGGGAGCCACCGACGTATGGTAGAGTCAACCATTGGAGCCACCGACGTATGGTGGAGTCGACCATGGGAGCCACCGACGTATGGTGGAGTCGACCATGGGACCCACCGACATCTGGGTTTTACTACATCATCGGCTACTTCATGTAGTGTCGTAACTCTGTGAGCAGAGGTGTGCTACAGTCTCGTCCCATCACGACTTTACGTAGATGGTAGAACCGTGTGTACGACCCCAGAGCGCGACGATACGACCTTGAGGCACGACGGTACGACCCCTCGGCTCTGATGGCCTTGGCCAGGACATTGTACTCTGGAGCTGTACCGTCGTCCTCAAAGATCGTACCGTCGTGTTCAAGGGGTCCCTCACCACCGTACTTAAAGATCGTACCGTTGTACCTTAGGGTGTTCCCATGGACCGTACCGTCGTACCGTCTTGCTCCAGGAATAAAAAAAAGCTCCATTTCCAGGTCAAGATCATAGACCCGAGGTCAAAAAGTATATTGAGAGAGAGAGTAACGATAGTTCACAACTCAGTACATCGCGATGTATAAAGTGTTGGTTTAGGGGCGTCCCGGCCTCCACCACACCTGTCGCATGGTGAGGTTGTAAGGCAATTAAGTAGTGGGCAGCTCCCTCCACACCCCCCCCCCCCCCCCACCACCACCTACAGCCCTTTATGCTGAGGGACTGTTGTAGTGGGAGGGAAGGGAGAGGTGGGAGGAGGTATAGGTCTGTCTTTACCTGTCATCCCCGCCACACCCTCCTCCCGCCTATATAGAGTCGTGATGGAGATGGTAGTGTCAGGGTGTGGGGTGGGTGGCAGGGACTAGGGGGAGGAGGAGGAGGACGACGAGGAGGAGGGGAGGGAGAGGTGTCGGTAATGAAGGCAGCAGCAGCAGCAGTCGGTGTGGTTGGACAGGGTGAGAGAGAGAGAGAGAGAGAGAGAGAGAGAGAGAGAGAGAGAGAGAGAGAGAGAGAGAGAGAGAGAGAGCACCATAAGGTTAGCCCAGCCCCAGGCGCCTGCTGGCTAGCTGGCCGGCCAGCCAACCAACCTGACCACTGCATCAGACGTACATGTGTGTATTATCATCGGTCTTGCTTGTTTGTGGGCGAGCGCTGGCTCCCGCCGCACACCCAGACCTTCGCTCATAAAGCGCCGTTCACTCCATTATTGTTTTACGGTGTTTGGTTGGTGAATTGTCCGCTGATTAGTGACACGGCGGCGCGTGATATGTTCCCGCGCACCGGCTCCGCCCGGCCCCCGCGCGCTCTCCGAACCTGACCAAAGTCACCCAGCTTCTCCACATATCTCTGCCGTCGGCACCTAACGAAACACGGGTGTTATATCAACCCGTCCATGTTAAGGAGATAGAGAATTACTCAAATATAAGCTTTATTTTCGTGTGGTATCTGTGGAGGGTGGAGAGCGAGGCGAGCAAGATTGAGGAGGGTGGTGGGGAAAATGTGTGAATGCGCGGGTGGTGTACGGCGCGGCGGGTCAGGCAGCGTCTGGTAACATCACACGAGTGAGTGCACAGCGACGGGCACACGTCGCTAGCGCCAGACACCCGCCCTCCTCCTTCGCCGCCCCTCTCCCGGCCCTCACACCCGTCCTGTCCGCCCTCAGGTCGCCCTGCCGGCCCTTATGCCCATCCTCGTCACCCCTTAACCGACTCTTGTCCACCTCTGGGAACACCTACGACCCTTTACCATCCGACAGCCAACAAATAATCATCGTTAACTCGGGTTATATTCTTACCCATCCCAGGGCATCATGGATTCCTTTGATGCTCTCACACCTGACCTTACTCCCCCAGCTAGGAGCCCCCAAACGGACCTAGCAGCCCTTATGTACATAGCAGCCCGTAACCGTGCCTAGCAGCTCTTATTGTACGTGCATAGCAGACCTTAAATCGTAACATTCAGCCCATCTGTACCTAGTAACTGTACCTTACAGCCCCTAATCGTACGTAGCAGCCTTCCTTAACCGTTCTCAACAGCCCTCATTTGTACCTAGCAGTGTGATTAGTAGCCCTCACTTATAGCCAGCAGATCCCTTTTTTACCCAGCAGCCCTTAACTGTACTTAGCCCTCACCTGTACCCTGCAGTTCTTAACTGTATGTTAATCTGGTAACGGTTTTAAGCAACCCTCGCTTGTACGAGGACACTAACAAGCAGCCCTAACTTGTACTCAGCATTAACAGACAGCCCTCACTTGTACTCAGCATTAACAAGCAGCCCTCACTTGTACTCAGCATTAACAAGCAGCCCTCACTTGTACTCAGCATTAACAAGCAGCCCTCACTGTACTCAGCATTAACAAGCAGCCCTCACTTGTACTCAGCATTAACAAGCAGCCCTCACTTGTACTCATCATTAACAAGCAGCCCTCACTTGTACTCAGCATCAACAAGCAGCCCTCACGTGTACTCAGCATTAACAAGCAGCCCTCACTTGTACTCAGCATTAACAAGCAGCCCTCACTTGTACTCAAGCACTATCAAGCAGCCTCTCACCTGAATCCAACAGGTCTCAACCATTTCCAAACAGCCCTCACTGTGCCAAACAACCCTTATCTTTGCCTAACAGCCCTCACTGTACCAGACAACCCTTATCTCTGCCTAACAGCCCTTACTTACTCAGTCGTGATCACCGGTATCCAGTAACCCCCACCTCACCCCCCCCTCATCAAATCCTCAACAGCAGCCCTCACCTGCAACAAATAGCCCTCTGTCATCCACCCACTGGCAGCCCTCACCTCGAAGCCGCTCCATCACTACCTCAAAGGTAAGGGGCCGCCCCCCTCCCTCCCACTCCTCCTCATACACCCGCGCTACACCCGGACAACACACATACACACACGCGCCACCAGCCTCCCTCCCACACACACACCCCACCTACACAGGCCCTACCTACACCCAGCAGGGGACCAGAGTCATGGCCGGCAGCAGTAATCACCGTGGGTCGCGCTATCTCTTATCTGTCCGTCTCCGTGGTCGCGGACGATAAGGACAGGTCCCTCGGCTCCCTCGCCTTATCCGTCAACAAGCTACCCACTTGACAGCTTTCTGCTCACCTGACATTCTTGACAGCCACGAATCACGCCTCTTTATTTTGCCAGCTTCGGGGAGAGGGGGGAGGAGGTCTCTCTCTCTCTCTCTCTCTCTCTCTCTCTCTCTCTCTCTCTCTCTCTCTCTCTCTCTCTCTCTCTCTCTCTCTCTCTCAATTATTCTTTGCAGAGCAGTAAGTGTGTTTTGTGTTATCATTTCCACTTCCTTTTGATCACATTAGTGAAATATAATGTGCAGATTATTATTATTATTATTATTATTATTATTATTATTATTATTATTATTATTATTAATAGATATTATTATTATCATCATTAGTGCTATACAGAGAATAGTTTAACTGAAGGAGATTATAAATTCGCATTGGTATGTTGTGAACACTATATATATATATATATATATATATATATATATATATATATATATATATATATATATATATATATATATATATGTATATATATATATGTATATATATATTTCGAAAATGTGTATAGTACTGTATAGCAGTGTTGTGGTATAGCTCTGTATAGCAGTGTTGTGGTGTAGCACTGTATAGCAGTGTTGTGGTGTAGCACTGTATAGCAGTGTTGTGGTGTAGCACTGTATAGCAGTGTTGTGGTATAGCACTGTATAGCAGTGTTGTGGTGTAGCACTGTATAGCAGTGTTGTGGTATAGCACTGTATAGCAGTGTTTTGGTATAGTACTGTATAGCAGTGTTGTGGTGTAGCACTGTATAGCAGTGTTGTGGTATAGCACTGTATAGCAGTGTTGTGGTGTAGCACTGTATAGCAGTGTTGTGGTATAGCACTGTATAGCAGTGTTGTGGTATAGCACTGTATAGCAGTGTTGTGGTATAGCACTGTATAGCAGTGTTGTGGTATAGCACTGTATAGCAGTGTTGTGGTATAGCACTGTATAGCAGTGTTGTGGTATAGCACTGTATAGCAGTGTTGTGGTATAGCACTGTATAGCAGTGTTGTGGTATAGCACTGTATAGCAGTGTTGTGGTATAGCACTGTATAGCAGTATAGTGGTATATAGTTATTTCCCAGGATTGTTGTTCTATACTTGGCGGATGAAGGGGTTGGGCTGCCGAGCAGATGGGGGCGTGGCTAGCTACCGGGCAGAGAGGCGTGGCCAGCTACCGTGCAGAGGGAGTGAGGATAGCTACTGTGCAGAGGGGCGTGGCTAGCTACCGGGCAGAGGGGCGTGGCTAGCTACCGGGCAGAGGGGCGTGGCTAGCTACCGGGCTGAGGGGCGTGGTTAACTACTGGGCAAAGGAGTTTGGTTAGCCACTGGTCAGATGGGCGGGTCAAGCTACTGTGCGGAGGGCCGGATTTAGGTACCGGTCAGAAGGGGCGGGTCTAGCTACCGGGTAGAGGGGCGTGGCTAGCTACCGGGTAGAGGGACGGGGCTAGCTACCGGAAAGAGGGGCGTGGCTAGCAACCGGCTATATATATATATATATATATATATATATATATATATATATATATATATATATATATATATATATATCATCTCATTTATCTCATTTATTTTTATTTGGCGAGAGGAAGTAATAAATGCATCGCTGGGATATAAACCCGCTGCTCTGGGGCACCGGGGTTGCGTGAGGTCATACCGAGGGAGGGATGGAGAGGAGGTGGGCGTGGTCAGGATTCATCACGGGGGCGGAGCCTGGGCCATTAAGCCGGGCGGTGATTGGACGAGGGTGGGTCAGGAAGCAATTAGTGCCGCCGCTGAAATATGGTTGGGTGGGTAGGGGATCGGGGTGTGGGTTGGGGTGGGTTGGGTTTTCCCACAGGTGGGCAGGGAGGAGGAGGGGGCGCGGCTGGCTGCTGGCCTGGCCCTTACCATAAGCTCCTGTGGTCGGTGGCGACGGTGTGGCTTTCCTGGCTCTCTCTCTCTCTCTCTCTCTCTCTCTCTCTCTCTCTCTCTCTCTCTCTCTCTCTCTCTCTCACAGATATTCCCACCACCTGGGATAAAAAAAAAAAAAAGAATATGAATAGAGACGACAATGCGCAAAGTCCCTTCTCGTATCCCATCACAATACACCCTAGAAAAAAAAGACGGGAAGGGGGATATATATATATATATATATATATATATATATATATATATATATATATATATATATATATAGATAGATAGATAGATAGATAGATAGATAGGTATGTTTATACCACACAAAAACGTAGATGTGAGCGTCTCAACACGCATGCGTGTGAACACAGCTGACACACCATGACAGGTTTTCGTTCGCGTGTGTGTGTATGTGTGTATGTGTATGTGCGTATATGTGTGTGTGTGTGTGTATGTGTATATGTGTGTGTGTGTGTGTGTGTGTGTGTGAAGGCTGGGTGTTGTGATCAGTCACGGCGGAGATGTACGAGGCAAGAGAGAGGGGGTGTGTGTGGGGGAGGGTCTTTTCTTCCTCCCCGGGCCTAGTCTGGGGAGGATATTTACGGCCCCCGGGGGTGAAAGTATGGCATTATATTATACCCGGATGAAAAAAAGAAAACGGGACGTGAAAAGAAGAAAGAAAATGGGACGTGAGTCGTTGTTAAATGCTTCGCTACGGCTGAAGGGTAATTGGGATATGTCTTTCCCCGCCTATTGAAATGGATTTAATAGTTTTTGATGGAAGCGTCTCAGGCTAACGATTAAAGGGGGGGGGGTTGTTATTGTTGTTGTTATTGTTGTTAGAAAGCTATAGCGTGTTTGTTAGGTTTTTAAGATGGCCCACGGGTGTGTGTGTGTGTGTGTGTGTGTGTGTGTGTGTGTCTAGCTCGACCACTGGTGGCCAAAGGGCCATTCGCTACACACACACACAACCCCCCCACACACAATGGGTGGGGTGGGGGGGAAAATGGGGGAGGGGAGAGGAGGAGTCGTTTTTGGCCCTCCCAGGTGGCGAAAATGACCTCTCCCTCCCCCCACACACACAAGGCCCCATTCCATCCATTCCCCCCCACTCCATCATTTCCCCCCCCTCCCCCTCCCCCTCTGTGTCTACCTCCACACACACACACACACACACACACACACACACACACACACACACACTTGTGGCAAGGCTAAGGAGAGAGAGAGAGAGAGAGAGAGAGAGAGAGAGAGAGAGAGAGAGAGAGAGAGAGAGAGAGAGAGAGCCAGGTCCGTAGCGAACGTAATGTGGGCATAAAATTACTTGCCCCTGGCCGGCTCTCGGGGCCTGGGCCGGCCTGGGCCAGAGGCTGGGCCCGCTTTGGCTTGGCTTGGCGCGCGCGCGCGCGGGGGGAGGCCCGTCAGCCCGCCTCCCGGAGACTCACAGACTCACACCTTCCCTCAAAATGGTTTTACATTTTCTAAAGTCAGATGTGTGGGATCAGGTGTATGTAAAATCTGTAAGGATTAAAATGGAACAATTGCATTATAGCCATTGTGTTACGTTACCTTGGTTAGGTTAGGCTTCGCTAGGTAATGTTTGGATAGGCTTGGTTAGGCTAGGTTAGGTTAGGTTAGGTTAGGTTAGGATAAGTAATGTTAGGATAGGCTTAGTTAGGCTAGGTTAAATAATGTTAGGATAGGCTTGGTTATGTTAGGTTAGGTTAGGCTAGGCTAAGTAATGTTAGCATAGGCTTGGTTAGGTTAGGCTAGGCTAAGTAATGCTAGGATAGGCTTAGTTAGGCTAGGTTATATAATGTTAGGATAGGCTTGGTTAGGTTAGGTTTGGCTAGGCTAAGTAATGTTAGGATAGGCTTGGTTAGGTTAGGTTACGCCAAGTAATGTTAGGATAGGCTTAGTTAAGCTAGGCTTGGCTAGGTTAGGTTACGCTAAGGAACGTTAGGATAGACTTTGTTAGGTTTGGCTAGGTTAGGCTAAACTAAGAGTTTTACATAAGCTCAGCCTAGGGTAGGCTACGTTTGACTAGGTTAAGCGAAGCTAAGGGAGCTATCAACACACACACACACACACACACACACACACACACACACACACACACACACACACGCACACACACACACACATGCAGGACGAACGACATACAAGAATATTTCCATGAAAGACGCTCAAGAACAGAAATTATCTGATATTTAAGAAAAAAAAGAGAAGAATATCTGTTCTCTGAGAGAGATGTAATCCAAATCTAATCTAGAAGGAAAACCAAATAGCATATCCTCCTGCGTCGTATCGGAGCGCGCGCGCACACACACACACACACACACACACACACAGGTTGTTACGATGGTTTATGTATTTTGCTAAGAAGATTGCATCGAAAATGGGTCGTTCGGTTTCATAAGAAAATGGGGGGGGGGGGGGGAACTTAGAAAATGGGTTGTTCTGTTTCATAGGAAAATGAGGGGACAACTTAGAAAATGGGTTGTTTGGTTTCATAGGAAAATGATTATAACTTAGAAAATGGGTTGTTCGGTTTCATTGGAAAAGTATTACAACTTAGAAAATGGGTTATTTGGTTTCATAGGAAAATGAGGGGAGAACTTAGAAAATGGGTCGTTCAGTTTCATACGAAAATGAAGGGGGCAACCTAGAAAATGGGTTGTTCGGTTCGCTCTAAGAGAGAATTGGTGCAGCGTAGAAAATGGGTTGTTCGGTTCGCTGTTAAGTGGTAAAAGCCTAGAAAATAGGTCGCTGGGTTTGTTCAACGAGTTTATGCAATCAAGATAGAAAACGACACCAATGGTGAGTGAGAGAGAGAGAGAGAGAGAGAGAGAGAGAGAGAGAGAGAGAGAGAGAGAGAGAGAGAGAGAGAGAGAGCATCGGTCTCGCTTTGATGTCAGAGAAATCGGGAAATATTATATATATATATATATATATATATATATATATATATATATATATATATATATATATATATATATATTTTTCCTCGTGTATTATCTGCCCCAACTGCACCTCCCCCTATCCCCTTCCCTCCCCCTCCTCCCCCTATCCCCCCTCCTCCCCCTTCCCCCCCCCTCTCTGCACCAAGCTAGTGGCACATAAGGGCCATATTCGCCCGTGCCCCCCTGGAGGTCATGGTGGTCCGCCAGCATCAAACCTGGAGAGCCTCCCCCCCCCCCCCCACACACACACAAACACAAATGGCCATGAAGCAATTTTGGGAGGGATTTTCTGGTCGGCTGAATTATTCATTATGATGGGCGGTGTGTGTGTGAGAGAGAGAGAGAGAGAGAGAGAGAGAGAGAGAGAGAGAGAGAGAGAGAGAGAGAGAGAGAGAGGCATGACGGTGGGGGGGTAGGTGGGGGATATGTGTGTGTGTGTGTGTGTGTGTGTGTGTGTGTGTGTGTGTGTGTTGGCTGAAGATACATGTTGGAGACTGTCAATATGTATGTGTGTGTGTGTGTGTGTGAGTCTCCGCGATTGTTGTGTATGTAGTGACCATTTGTGTGTTACGGGGATATATATATATATATATATATATATATATATATATATATATATATATATATATATATATATATATATATATACACCATTCCCAGAGATGGGTATCCATTTTAATTGTAGATGAACAGCTGGGTTGACTGTGGACCGAGTGCCACATCCAGGATTCGAACCTACGGATCGCCAACAGGTGTTGATTGAAATCCTCCTCATGAACCTTAACTCCAGATCGATAATATAAAATAATAGAATGGAAGATGGGTTCAGAACTGACCCATGCATCACCCCGCTGGCCACGGGTGACCACTCGTTTTCTGTATGCCTTTAACTAGTCTGTAATGTACGTGTGTGTATATTCCATGTTGTCTGTTGTGTGTGTATTTGCTTTCCTGTGTTCTGCGGAGTTAATTGGCGTTCGTAGGTTGTTGAAATGTTGACTGATGGTGTGTGTGTGTGTGTCTTACATTTTCCTCCGTGCTGTTGGGATGGGTAAACATTCTCTGCGCTTCCCGTTTTCGTTACCTTTGCTGGTTATATCCTAGAGGCGCCCTTCCATTTAACCACTTTTGAGAGGGGGGGGGGGAATGTTATAGCCTTCCCTCCCTAGGGGTGTATGTGGCGTGACCTTTGACCTCCCGGGGTCACGACATCTTAGCTGAGGTCCGAAACCTGTCGTTGCTCAAGGGTCGTAGCGTCGCTCGTAAGACCTACCTTGTGTGTGTGTGTGTGTGTGTGTGTGTGTGTCGTATGGTAAAAGATTTACATGTCGTATGTTAAACGATTTACAGTCTCATAATTCTGAGGCTCATCACTCAAAAAAAAGACTCATACCTCACAGGTGGCCACAGATGGCGCGGCTCCTTATGGCGTGTTTATATGAGTCGACTCACACAACACTCGCGTGGGATGTAAAACTAGACTGACACCCCTCTCTCATTTACAGAGGCCAGTGGGTTTTTACAAGTTGATTTACACTCGTAAGTGATTATCTTTCCTTCCCCTCACCGTGTACGATATCTGAGATAAAACAGTATCTGCTGTAGATTAAATCGGGTTTACCTCATTCCCAGGTAACCATATACCCCCCCCCCATACCTCCCCCCCCCCCCCCCTATTCTCCTTCATTAACCTCTCCTTCCACTTGGCTGGTTGGCTGCCCCGCCCCGCCCCGCCCCGTGACAGGCGGCCCCACACGGGCGGGGCGACACCTAGGGTCAGTGTCATTAACTTCTGTCACCTCGAAGCCCACCGTCCCCGGTCATGCCCGGACCCCATGACAGTGCTGGGGAGCAGAGGGCTCCAGTGCCGGTCCTCCTACAGGAGTGCTTGAAGAGAATGGGCCATAAGGGCACGCGGCGTTTATGCCACGGGTTCCTCCCCAGTGGAGGGAGCAGGTGTTCACCCAGTGTGGGGAGTGTTTTGGACACCTGTGCCCAGGTGTCAACACCTGCTCATGTCACTGGGGTCTGGGCTGGGGTGCTCAACCTTACCATAGAACCAAATTGTTAGTGTTATCGTATAAGATTTTTTGGGAGGTCTAAAATGGTTAGTTTTATCTTATATATATATATATATATATATATATATATATATATATATATATATAGAGAGAGAGAGAGAGAGAGAGAGAGAGAGAGAGAGAAGAGAGAGAGAGAGAGAGAGAGAGAGAGAGAGAGAGAGAGAGCCAAGGATCCTGCCATATTGTTCAAGGGTCGTATGTATTTATATATTTCTCTTCTATATTGTCGCCAAGTCGATGATGAAATCTAAGATCGGTTAAGTAATGTTGCTGTTCTCTCTCACGACTGAAGAAAGTTGTGATAAAAACCGAAGAAAGAAGTTAAGATATTTATACAGTATTTTTCATTTTTGCTTTATATACAACTTGCTTAATGTATTATTTTTTCAAGCGTAATACACCATTGTACAGATACGTGTTGCAGTCATGTTAGTTAGGATTTATGTAGTCTGTCTTTGAAAAGAAGTAAATCTATATAATAGGGTTATAGATCAGTCATCCTCAATTTCGCGCCAAAATCTAGAGTTGGCGCGGTATTTATTTTTCAGATCGTGTTTTCCCCAAACTCTTTAGGGGTCTCGATTTTATAGCTATTTGAGTTTTATATGAACTATTTTGTTTGTTTAAGGATTGTGTAGCTTTATATAACTTGTTTTTACCTTTAATGTAAAGCTTGATGTTGTATTCCACCGTTAATGATAACGTAAAGACTAGAATATTGGTGGTAGTAAATACGAATTTGAAAATAACGTTGGAAAATATCTCCCCCCCTTTCGCGCCACTACCGCCAGATTCCTCCTGCCCACTCGGCGATTGACCTGTCAATTTGTTCTTCCGCTTAACCTTTGCTCACCTCTATTATCCTTCTTAGCATCCTTTATCCCCGCCGTTATTCGTCTTCCTAACCCCCTTTATCCTCTTTACCATGGGTGTGGGAGGGTCGTGTGTGAGGTGGGACGCGCCAGATTAGGACGGACCAGCCGCCGCGCTCTCGATGCAGTTGCCAGGGGTCGCTACCGCTACCAATATTCTTTATATCTGAATCATTTTCTTTTTCCCGTAAATCTATTTCTTTTATTCTGCAACAAGTTCACACAGCAGCGTATTTTTTTTTTATGATTTGAAGATGTACAAACCTCACTGATTTTCTTAGTCAAGTTAGTTTAACCCGATTTGTATCAAGGTAGTTGCTGTTACTTGGATATATATATATATATATATATATATATATATATATATATATATATATATATATATATATGGGTCCCGTCTTTTAGTTGACATAAACACAGCAGAGGTTGGGTCAACGCCATTTAAGTGGACAGTACTGTAATACGTAAGCAACATGGATGTTATGAAAATTACGACGACCCATGAGTTCGATTGTACGACCCTGAAGCACGACGGTTACGATCCTTGATCGCGATGGGTCACGACCCTTGAGCACGACAGTTACGACCCTTGATCACGACTGTTACGACCCTTGATCAGCGATTGGTTACGACCCTTGAGTACGACTGTTACGACCTCTTGAGCACGAAGGTCATGACCCTTTCTCTCTGGTCTGCCTGTCTTCTGCTTCCGCGGACGTCCTTGCCGATGCTACACTCTCCCAGCTCCTTCCCGTAGTGCCCTCCCTTTCCCTCGTATTGTGAGAGGGGCGAATGACAACATGGGAGCACACGGGTAACTACATGTATGGAACGCGATTACAACCCGAGCCTCGGATGACCCCGGTGGGTTGTAGGACGGGTGGGTTATGGGAGGGCAAGTGGGTGGTGGTGGGTGGGTGGGTGGGATGAACAAGTTGGTGGTGGTGGGTTTGGTGGGTTTTCAGGACGGGTGGGTGGACAAGGGCAGGTGGGTGATGGTGGCGGTGGTTAGGTGGATGGTCAGAGTAGGTGGGTTGGGTGGGTGGTGGTGGTGGATTGTCAGGACAGATGGGTGGGCTGGACCATGGGTGGGCCGGTGTATGGTCCCTGATGGCGCCCTCATCTATGGTTTGTGTTACCAATGACATCGATAATTGTGATGCCTCGTCTGGCGCCGCGCTCCCGCCGGTCCACCGGTCCACACCGCGCCCTCACCGGTCCACGCCGCACCCCTCACCGGTCCAACCGGTCCAGGCGACGATCTCACCGGTCCAGCGGTCCACGCAACGCCCTCACCGGTCCACTGATCCAGGCGACGTTCTAACAGGTCCAGGGGGTTCACACCACGCCCTAACCGGTCCACCGGTCCACACCGCACCCTCACTGGTCCACCGGGGCACGCCGCACCCTCACCGGTCCAGCGGTCCAGGCGGCGATATCATGTCGGTCCACACGACCTTCCTCTCTGTTCTGTACTGAAGCCGAAATCTGTCCAGTAATTAATGTCATTAATTGCTAAATTAATGTCTGGTTATGGTCATTAAAACTTGATTGATAAGCCTCACTGGATAGAGTTATAACAATGCCCCAATACACAATTCAACAGTCGTACCCCAACCCATACCACACACACCCACCTCCTCCTCACCTCCTCACCCCGCCCGCGTCGTCACGTGACGACACACCACCGTGGTACCGTAACACCACCACCGTCACCACCCCCCAACCCTCACTCACACGTGGCACCACAGCCACAGAATGTTGGGGGACAAGCACTCGCCGGAGGAGCGCGCCCTCCCTCCTCTCCCACTCGGGTTACGAGATGGACGTCGGAATTAAAGACTTTGAGGAGGGGGGCGATGAGGGGGGGAGGCACGGGCACACGCACGGACCACACTAGCAGATAGGGGTCGCCCCCTCCCTCCCTCCCTCTCCTCACTCCTCACTCCTCCTCCTCCTCACTCCGACACCCAATACGGGACCCCGCGACATGAACGCCTTTTTAATTAGATTTGAATGAGAGGCACCACGTGTTGTGGGTGGGAGGAGTGGGGGTACTCCTCCTGTCCGGCCGGCATGTGGGTGCTCTGTCGCAGAAAACGGAACGCGGTCGGGTTACACATTAAATAAAAAAAAAAAAAAGAGATAAAATAAAAAGATTATAATTTGTCATTGATGATTAGCTAGCTGCCACGATGGCATTACTCTTTTATTGTGGTTTTGATGACCACAATGACTGAAATTACGTCACCGGGGTGTTTATAAGACGGGGATGTGTTTCGATGGTTTGGACATTTTGGACGGAAACAAAGGGTAATTGTTATTAACTTGGCCTGTCCTCAGAATGGAGGGACGTGACATGTGGCGTGCCACAGGGATCAATCTTTGGACCCATAGGCTCCATCTTCTACAAGTCCCGCCAACGTATCACACATTGGTTACGGTAATGTATAACCTTTCTTACGGTCTTATTATTACATTTACATAAGAATTGTCGTATTATCACATTTACATAAAAGAGTCTTATTATCACATTTACATAAAAAGTCTTAATATTACATTGACATAAAAAGAGCTTTCTTGATTATCACATTTACATAAAAAAGTTTTAATATTTACATAAAGAGTCTTAATATCACATTTACATAAAAAAGAGCCTTCTTGGTTATCACATTTACATAAAAAAAGTCTTAATATCACATTTACATGAAAAAGTCTTAATATCACATTTACATAAAAAAGTCTTAATATCACATTTACATAAAAAAGTTGATATCACATTTACATAAAAAAGTCTTAATATCACATTTACATAAAAAAGTCTTAATATCACATTTACATAAAGAGTCTTAATATCACATTTACATAAAAAATAGCCTTCTTGGTTATCACATTTACATAAAAAAGAAGAGATCTGTGCTTTACTATTTACATCAGGTGCTTTACTTTATCTTTCCTGAGAACCAAGTAGATCTACTACGATCTATTGGGATGGTAAGGCTGACACTGACCCAATGTCTATCAGGCAATCGGGATTGTGACGATGCTCAGAGAGGCCTTCCTCAAAGTCTTATGAGGTTCAAGTGGATCATCCAGACACACATACGTGTGTTCTCCCCCAGTTAAGGGTGGTTGGGGTACTTAACGGGTCAGGTTCAAAGGCCAGGCCTTCATTATTCCTAAGGGTTGTTATACTGTGGTGCCCAAGGGTCGTTATGCTATCGTGCTCAAGGGTTGTTGTGCTATCGTGTTCAAGGGTCGTTATACTGTCGTGCTCAAGGGTCGTCACACTATCGTGCTGACGTGATCATCATACCGACGTGGTTAAGGGTCGTACGTCACCTACACCACCCTTCCTCCCTCCCTCCCTCCCCTCCCTCCCTCCCTCCCTCCTCCTCCCCCACCTCAGCCCATTCCTTCTCCATCCACCCATCCTCCCTCCCTCCCTCCCTCCCTCTTCCTCCCTCCCCCCCACTCAACAACGGGTCAGCCATGGTGCCCAGCGACAAAGCACACCGCCCCTCATTAGCATGCAGATTTCAAGATTTATATCGTCGTAATGACTCTAATAATGACATCACTTGGGCAGAACGGGAGGGGTGGATGGTAGGGGGGATGAGGGAGGAAGAAGAAATGGGGTGGGGGAGAAGGGAGGGGAGCCATCGTGGTGGTGGGGGGTTGAGTAGGGGGAGGTTGGGGGAAGAGGTCGTTGTCGTCATCGTCGTCGTCGTGGGTTGGGGAGGGGGAGGGAGGGTAGGGTCGTCGTCGCGGGTTGGGAAGGGGAAGGGAGAGTTGGGGTCGTCGTGGTGGCGAGTCGGTGATGGGTGGTGTGTGGGGAGTGGTCGTCGTGGTGGCGAGTCGGTGATGGGTGGTGGGTGAGGAGCGGTGTTCGGCAGGCCATCGGTGGCGATAGAGGGCGTTAGCAGATGTCCCCGTCCCTCTCCTCCTCGCGCGCCGTGTCGACTGGGTCGCCTCCCGGTGCCCAGGAGAGAGAGAGAGAGAGAGAGAGAGAGAGAGAGAGAGAGAGAGAGAGAGAGAGAGAGAGTATATGTACCGGGGGTTGAGGGTGGGGTGGTGAAGGCAGGAGGCGCTGTCACTTCCCAGCTTCGTGTGTTCCTTTGGCGACGGCCGAGAGTGACAGCTGCTGCACTGGACATGAACGAGGGCCCAGAGGTTGGTTTTCCCCTTCTTGCTCAGTCGCCTCCTATGGAAAGGCCAAGGGCTGGAACGCCTCTCCAGTCTCCCCCGTCGGTAGCTCCAGTCACGGACGGGAGTCCACATCGAGACCTCACTGAGTCTTGATGGAAATACGAAAAAGAGGTTAAAGAAAAAGGAGAGAAATAAAAGAAGAGGGGAAGATTTTTTTTCCAAAGGGCTTGGGGGAGGTGAGGAAAAAATATGTATATATATGCCTTTTGAAAAGTGGGTCAGGTCAGTAGTTGTTAGGAACGACACGATTGGAGAGAGAGAGAGAGAGAGAGAGAGAGAGAGAGAGAGAGAGAGAGAGAGAGAGAGAGAGAGAGAGAGAGTTCCAAAGCTTAGCAGGCAGAGAGAGACAGTAGCAGGCAGAGAGACAGTAGCAGGCGGAGAGAGAGACTGTAGCAGGCAGAGAGAGACAGTATCAGGCAGAGAGAGAGACAGTAGCAGGCACAGAGAGACAGTATCAGGCAGAGAGAGAGAGACAGTAGCAGGCAGAGAGAGAGACAGTAGCAGGCACAGAGAGACAGTATCAGGCACAGAGAGAGAGACAGTAGCAGGCACAGAGAGAGAGACAGAGAGACAGACATCACAGCTTCCCACGCCTGTGTTCCTAGCCATCACCAGGTCATCCCTCGTCAGTAGGCGGAGGTCGGCGGGGAGGATATGGATGTAAGAGTGGGACGTGACGTGCCGTGGAGGTCTCCTGCTGGAGGAGATGCACCACGAAGCCAACCAACCAACCAACCCCTTCCGCCGCCCCTTCACCTCTTCCTCCTCCTCCTCTCCTTCCCCACCACGACCAGTAGCCAGCACAGTCGCCACCATCACAACCCGCTTCACGAAAGGTGACACCATTTTGTTCTCCCAATACTAACTCCCCCTTCCCCAATAGCACACCCCCCCACCCACCCACCCACCCCCCTTCCATCATTCCCCCTGGTGGTCGTAGGTCGGGGGGGAGAAGGGAAACATTGCGTCAACAATGCCGGCGATTGACTCAATACGTTGACGACCCTGTCAATCGAGGGGCGGCCCCCCTATAAAAAAAAAAAAAGACAGACTCTTCGCCTTTGTTTCCCTGTTTGGTGTTCAGGCATAGCTCCAGTGTAAACAATATCCGAAGCTCTTCCCTCCCTCTCTCTCCCCACCCTGTATTGGTTGACCTGTGCCCCAGTTATATAGGCAGAGGAATTTCCTATATATATATATATATATATATATATATATATATTAGTTGTTGCTCGTGTCATAGATATTCCAAAGGAGTGGGTGAGGCGCAATCCCTGTAGACTGGGCAGGTGTGTTAGTGTGTATGTGTGTGTGTGTGTGTGTGTGTGTGTGTGTGTGTGAGGCAGGAACAGGAGTGTGAATGCAGCTGACAAGATCGTCAGGGGCGGCTGTTGAAAATGCCCAGCAAGAATGTCGCCTCCCTGGCCCCCCGCGCACACACACACACACACACATACATACAAACATCTGCAAATCGTGGGAGTCTTTGGGTATCGCTTACAATAATTTAATCAGCTCGACATTGTCGCCAGCAGGGGTCACAATGGACCGCCCCCCCTCCCGCCTCTCCTCTCTCTCTCCTCTTCTTCCTCCTCCTCCTCCTGCCCGTCGTACCTGACGCAGAGCTATGGTGGTATCGTATCATTTTCGCCTGGAGCCACCCAGCCACCACGCTCCCCCACACTGCCATGGATCCTGACCCCTCATTCTCTCCGACAAGTTCTCTGTATTTCCCTGTTTAGATTCCTTCTCCGTGACCCTTTCAGCACCAATAAAAGTGGGAGGTGAAAGTTGAGACGTGGCTCATTGTCGATACTCATGCGGAGGGTCGAAAGGGGGGAGGGGAGGTACCTAACTTCCGGCGTGTTTGGTGCGAAGTGATGAAAAGTTTCGCGATGGTTGTCGGGGACGGAGGACGCGCCACCACGCCCGCCCGCCCCTGCAGCCCTTGCCTGGCCGGGTGGGCCGGGTGAACCCGATGGTTATTCAGCTCCTGCAGCGGAGGCATGTGAACGACACCGTGATGTTTGGTTGAAAAGGTCGGTGACAACCTCCTCTGTACAGCTGATGGCAAACGCGGCGACCCCTCCTCCTTACAGCTTTGGTGTCCCTCTCCTCTGGTGGCCAGCGTGTCTAAGTCCCTCTCAGCCGATGTCCATCGTGGCCCTCGTAGCCTATGACCAGTCGTGTGCCACTCAGTTGATGGCCAACCTACTGCCTCTCTCATCCCACACCTACCCTTCTCCACCTTCTCAACATATGGCCAACCTGTCCCTCTTGAGATGATGGCCAAGTCGCCCCTCTCAGGTGACGTCCAGCCTGCCTCCCCCCCTTCAGCTGATGGGCCAACCCGCCCCTCTCAGGTGATGGACAAGGCGCCCCTGTCAACCGGGTCTGGCCGTTGAAAGGCCAGAGCTTGTCTTGTTTGTTTGTGGAAGGTGTTAGAGGAGTGGATTGTGCTCGTCGGAACCCCTTTTGGTCCCGGGAGACGGGCGGACAGGGCAGCCCCCGTGTTATTTACTCGTAAGAAAGATTTTCAACGTCGTTCCAGCGTTACAACCAGTCAGGCAGGAAGGAGTCTTAGGTCATATTTAGACTCGCACACGAGTGAGGATCGCAGGTGTGTTACCGGACTCCGCCTGCTTTGTGGTTACACCGCGAGTGAAAAGTCGCCTCTGGGCGAGGCTGTGACGTCGAGAGAACAATATTGTCGGAGAATCTCTCACTCCAGAGGAGTCCATCCCTGTCTCCTGACGAAGGGGTCCTGAGCACAACCATCGAGCTGCAGGAGCCTCCTGACGAAGGGGTCCTGAGCACAGCCATCGAGCTGCAGGAGCCTCCTGAAGAAGGGGTCCTGAGCACAACCATCGAGCTGCAGGAGCCTCCTGACGAAGGGGTCCTGAGCACAGCCATCGAGCTGCAGGAGCCTCCTGACGAAGGGGTCCTGAGCACAACCATCGAGCTGCAGGAGCCTCCTGACGAAGGGGTCCTGAGCACAGCCATCGAAGTGCAGGAGCCTCCTGACGAAGGGGTCCTGAGCACAACCATCGAGCTGCAGGAACCTCCTGAAGAAGGGGTCCCGAGGCTTATGATAAGATTATAAAGACAAAAAGAATCAGAAAATCGAATCCTATTTCGTGCGACAGGGAGGCAAGAGTCTTACCGATTGTTGACGGCAGCTTGGAAGGTCGTCCTGGTGTCTCCAGAGTTGTGTTAATTGAGGCGAGAGTTAATACCAGCTTCCCCCCCACCTCACGTGCAGGTGGGTCGTGTTGGAGCTAAGTCAGCCTCGCCAGATTGACTTCTGGAGGAGCGCTACTGCTACACGACCCTTGCAAGGCAGGACGGTTACGACCCCCTGGGCACTACGATGGTACCCTTGGGTACATGATGGCCCTGACACCTTGGTACTCAAGCATGATATTGAAGACATGGATGCATCGAATACAGATGATTCATTTTAGTATTTCTGAGGGACTTTTTTTCCATCATGTATGGGGACTGGAGAGTTTCGGAGGAGAGAGCTTTATAAATGGCTGATAGATATTTAGTTTTACTTAGCCATCCCTTCCCACAGTGAGCCCTTGGACGTGTGTGTGTGTGTGTGTGTGTGTGTGTGTGTGTGTGTGTGTGTGTGTGTGTGTGTGGAGGGATGGGGGACGCCAGCTGGGTTCAGGAATTCCCAGTGTCAAGACCACGGAACACTGGAAGCCCATAGATGCCATTGTCATACCTGTGACGTCGTGTTATTACACCTTGGGCATAACCATGAGACGGACGGGGCGATCGGTGCGAGCCAGCCAGCCAGCCAGCGAGAGAGAGAGAGAGAGAGAGAGAGAGAGAGAGAGAGAGAGAGAGAGGAGGCGCGGGAGGGAGGATGCAAAAAACAAAAAAGCGACATTTAACATCTGTCTCTTGTTCTGTAGATGGCTGGAACAATGTGGCGGAATGCTCCAACACCCATCACAGGGAGAGAGAGAGAGAGGAGGGAGGAGCGGGCGGGGAGCAGCGCCTCACCAACATCCCCTTTCCCCCCAGAGACCCTCTGTCACCTGATACAACAAGTACCGAACTAACTCCATTGGTCTTCAAGCATGTCATACACCTGGTGGTGGGTGACAATACCCTTTTCATTCACTGTAGCCTCTCTCTCTCTCTCTCTCTCTCTCTCTCTCTCTCTCTCTCTCTCTCTCTCTCTCTCTCTCTCTCTCTCTCTCAGGCTGATTGATGTCATGTGAAATACTAACGGTTCTGGAGTGGTGTTTCTTTTCTTCTTTTCTTTTCTTTTTTTTTTTCTCTTCATTATTATTCCTTTGGGAGGAAGGGAGGATGAACGTTGAAACGTTAGGAGGAGGAGGAAGGTGACGTGAACGTTGAAATGTTTGGAGGAAGAGAAGGAGGAAGGGAGGATGAATGTTAAGATGGAAGAGGAAGAGGAGGAAGGGAGGATGAACGTTGAAATGTTAGGAGGAGGAGGAGGAGGAGGAACGGGACGTGAACGTTGAAACGTTGCTTGCTTCGCTTTGTTGTTGGAGTGTAAAACGTTTTTCTCGATCGATATGTTGTCACTAGGTTGCAACGTTGTTGTCACTAGGTTGTGACGTTGTTGTCACTAGGTTGTAACGTTGTTGTCACTAGGTTGTAACAGGTTGTAACGTTGTTGTCACGAGGTTGTAACAGGTTGTAACGTCGTTGTGCCAAGTTGTAACGTTTGATACCAGTTTTATTTCTTTCTTTTGCATCGAAACGTTGTCCCTTCCTCACTCTTCTCATTACCAGGCGCATAGGCATGAACAGGAGCCCACTTCTGCCCCTCCACTTTACCCACATCTCTGGAGCTCACTTCATCACACTTTCCCACACGTTTCCACGAGTCGGCAGAAGTGCTACGCCTCTCCTTAGCTCCTGCACTCACACAAAACCCCCCTGACTTTACCCACAAGACATACCCAAACCAGTTTTCACCCCCATTCCTAAGAGCATTGTTTCACTCAAAGAGTCAGAATATCCAGGTTGATATTTTCAAACATTCAACTTACTACTTCTCGGTTACGTTCACGCCCTCTGTGGGTCAAGAACCGGCGGTTGTCTAGATTGTAGACGGCAAAACTGTAACTCGCATGTGTCTGGAGAGTGTAGTTTCATTTATGTGTGATACAAGTAGGAACTAGAATGTAGACGGCAAAATTGTAACTCACATGTGTCTGGAGAGTGTAGTTTCATATGTGTGTATGATACTGGTAGAAAGAATGGAGTTTTAAGACTGGACTGGAAGGGCGGGTGGTTCATGACTGTTGGGTCTTTACAACGTGGACTTCTTACTTTTCATATTGTATTTGGTGGGGGAATGGGGAAGGGGATCTTTGAGTATAGCTTGTTGAACTTAAAAAGTAAAAGGGTTGGTTTTGAATTTCTTTTGTCGTGTTGTTTGCTTATAAAGCGGTTTGAGTGGGGTAGTTCTAGTGCTATGTATGTATGTATGTATGTGTGTGTGTGTGTGTGTGTGTGGTCCCGGGTAGTGTGTGCAACGCGCCACCAGGAATTTCACTTCTTGTATTGGTCAATGTTAATCTCCCACTCCACCCCACACCCTCTCCGCCACAAAGGCCACCCCCAATACAGTTGTTCCCTCCCTCCCTCCCCACCACATCAACTTCTCTGGCAATCCCGCCAATCATTTCCGCGGGCTGGGGGAGGGAGGGTTATTGGAGGGGGAGGGAGGGGGAGGGAGGGAGGGGGAGAGGTTCCCGACGGGCCCGCCTCCAGCCTCCCGCAGCGCCTCCGCCAGGCTGGGCCGCTGCTTAACAATGATCCTCATCGTTCAATAAGTGATTTGATTGTTTCCTAAGCCCGGCTTGTTGTGTGAGGCCCGGTGCTGGTGGTGGTGTGATGGAGTGGTGTGGTGTGATGTAGTGGTGTGGTATGGTGGTCTAGTGTAGTGTGGTGTGTGATGACGGTGGTGGTGTTGTGGGTTGTGTGGTGGCGTTGTGAGATGTGGTATGATGGTGGTGGTGTGGTGTGGTGTGGTATGATAATGGCGTTGTGTAATGTGGTGTGGTGTGGTATGATGATGGTGTGGTGTGATGTGGTGTAGTGTGGTATGATGATGATGTGTGGTGTGGTATGATGATGGTGTGGTGTGATGTGGTGTGGTATGATGATGGTGTGGTGTGATGTGGTGTGGAATGATGATGATGTGTGGTTTGGTATGATGATGGTGTGGTGGCGTGGCGTGATGTTATATGATGATGGTGTGGTGTGGTGTGGTGTGGTATGGTTTGGTATGGGTGTGTTCTACCGATGATGATTTATTTTGTAGGTTATGGGACAGCCCGGTGACAAAACACGATCGTCTCTGACGTAGTTATCTCTAGCAAGACAGGGAAAAAAAAGGACCTGGTATTCTTAATCTTGATTTAGAGAGATAAGATCGTAAAGCATATGGCTCCTCCTCCACCTAACCACGACCAGTAGTACACATAATCTCGGAAACCTGTGCATTTTAAGAAAACCGACTTCCAGATACCCAAAGTCTTTCTCCGTAAGATTTATGTCTGAAGGACGGAATTACTTTTGTTGCACTTCTCTGTATTTGTTTTAGTTTCCTTCTTTAGTCGCTTGACGGAGTGTGCTGACCAGACCTGAGGAGCGTATTTCCACGTGTGGCCTAGCTAGGACGTCGCCAAGGGTAAACTACCGTGTCTTCTGGTGGATTAGTTTACATTCCTGTGGTGGTGTGTGGTGTCGGTGGTGTGGTAGTATGTGGTGTCGGTGGTGTGTGGTAGTGTGTGGTGTCGGTGGTGTGTAGTAATGTGTGATGTCGGTGGTATGTGGTAGTGTGTGGTGTCGGTGGTGTGTGGTGTCGGTGGTGTGTGGTGTTAGTCGTGTCGGGGGTGTGTGGTAGTATGTGGTGTCGGAGGTGTGGTATGGTGTCAGTGGCGGGGTGGCGTTGCGTCAGCACAGACGAGGCGCTGGCCTGGGTTACGTCAGGAGGGTCACTGGGAGGACCCAGGTGGTGTGTGTGTGTGTGTGTGTGTATGTGTGTGTGGGTGTGTGTGTGTGTGTGTGGGTCAGTGTTTCCGGTAGCGGTAAGTAGGTTGTCCTCCACCGATGCCATCCTTCTGCACCCAACCCAAGACACACACACCCACACACACACACAGCATCAGGAGCACGGGGGAGCTTAGCGGTGTGATAGATTCATCCCGGGACATGCCACGTAGCTAGTCACCTACTTACGTACGTTCCCAGGGGATGGAGGAGGAGGAGGTATTCTCTCTCTCTCTCTCTCTCTCTCTCTCTCTCTCTCTCTCTCTCTCTCTCTCTCTCTCTCTCTCTCGGTCTCTCATGCGGGGTGGGCCCGATCCTCACACTTGCCGATCGGCTCCCAGCACCCCGCGGGCGTCTCAGGATTTCCTAAAGGAACCCCGAAGACTTAGGAGCACTCCTGCTGGGGGAGTTGCTGTGAGGTGGTTAGCCAGGAGGAAGGGGAAATCAGGTGTTCCTAACAGGTTCTTTGGATACCTGCTGCTGCCACTGCCCCAGGTTGGTGGGGGTGGTGGGGGAGAAGGCCTGTGGTGGGCGTGGGTGGTGGGGGAGGTCTGTGATGGGCGTGGGTGGTGGTGGGAAAGGCCTGCACTAGGGATGACGTGTGTGTGTGTGTGTGTGTGTGTGTGTGTGTGTCTGTCTGTCTGTGTATGGGTGTGTGTGTGTGTGTGTGTGTGTGTGTGTGTGTGTGTGTGTGTATGTGTGTGTGTGTGTAATCTGGTCTGTTTTTGTCTGTAGAATTTGTGTGTTCGTATCTCTGTATTCTGATGTGTGTGTGTGTGTGTGTGTGTGTGTGTGTGTGTGTGTGTGTGTGTGTGCGTGTGTGTGTGTGTGTGTGTGTGTGTGTGTGTGTGTAATCTGGCCTCTTTGTGTCTGCAGAGGTTTAGGATAATCACACACACACGCACACACACACACACACACACACACACACACACACACACACACACACACACACACACACACACACACACACCCTCCCCCCAACTCTCCCTTTCCCCCCGGCCTCTGACCACAGAAGCTGGCCAAGCCTCCCACAGCTCGCCCCAGGTGTTCGGCCGGACGCTCTATGCCACAAAAGGAACTTTTGCATAAGACTTGAATTATAATCAACACAAAAACACCACAGTGCAGGCCATACATATTGGCTCCGGGGGGTGAGGGTGAGGGGGTGGATGGGGTAGGGTAGGGTAAGTAACCCCCTTCACCTCCACCCCCCACACACACTCCCTTCCGCCCCTCTCCTCTCAAACACAAGGAAAGGGTTAAACACCAATTGGTTTACTCTTCAAAAGCTTCATTGAGCCGGGGAGAAACAACACGACCGTCAGCTTTGGGTGGTGTTTAGCGGTAAGTGCTGCATGAATGGTGGGCCGGGCCCCCTCCCCCTCCCCCCTCCCCCCTCCCCCGTGTGTACGTGTGTGATATTAATGTTTGTGTTGTGCTGCGCCAGGTACTCCCCCTCCCCTCCCCCTCCCCTCCCCCTCCCCCCTTTTTGATCGATCATTTCCTCCAAAACGGTGAGATGAACAGCTGGCCTGACTGTGAGCCACCTGCCCTCTCTGGGATTGGAACACCGCCCTGTGAGATTCGTGGGTCGCAACGCTAACCACACAACACTAGAGTATAATATTAATAATAGTAATAATGATGATGATCATCATCATGATAATGATGATAATAATAATAATCATAATAATGATAATAATAATGATAATAATAATAATAATAGTAATAATGATAATGATAATGAGTATGATAATAGTAATAATGATTATAATATCGATGATGATAATAATTGATTGACTGAAACCCTGAAACCTGTACGAGCTGGGGTAATCTCCATGCTGTTTGCTGCGGTGCCCAACTGCAACTATGGTACGAAGGATCTCTTGTGACAGGAGATGACGGTGGCGGGGATGATGCGGTGTTCTATCTAAAACTCTTGGATGATGCCACCAGTCCAGTTGATGGTTGGAGAGAGTCGGGAGGACCAGTGTGGTGCAAAAGGGACCGAGGATGATCTAGCGTGCCCCTTCCTTGCATCTGTTCCAGTAGCCCTTCCCTGCATCTGTTCCAGTAGCCCTTCCCTGCATCTGTTCCACTAGCCCTTCCCTGCATCTGTTCCAGTAGCCCTTCCCCTGCATCTGTTCCAGAAGCCCTTCCCTGCATCTGTTCCACTAGCCCTTCCCTGCATCTGTTCCAGCAGCCCTTCCCTGCATCTGTTCCAGTAGCCCTTCCCTGCATCTGTTCCAGTAGCCCTTCCTTGCATCTGTTCCAGTAGCCCTTCCCTGCATCTGTTCCAGTAGCCCTTCCCTGCATCTGTTCCAGTAGCCCTTCCCTGCATCTGTTCCAGTAGCCCTTCCTTGCATCTGTTCCAGTAGCCCCTCCCTGCATCTGTTCCAGTAGCCCTTCCCTACATCTGTTCCAGCAGCCCTTCCCGACATCTGTTCCAGTAGCCCTTCCCTGCATCTGTTCCAGCAGCCCTTCCCTACATCTGTTCCAGTAGCCCTTCCCTACATCTGTTCCAGCAGCCCTTCCCTACATCTGTTCCAGTAGCCCTTCCCCTGCATCTGTTCCAGTAGCCCTTCCCCTGCATCTGTTCCAGTAGCTCTTCCCCTGCATCTGTTCCAGTAGCCCTTCCCCTGCATCTGTTCCAGTAGCCCGTGTTGTGTTGTGGTAAGGGAAGATGAGCCAGCCAACCAGCCAGTAGGCAGGCAGGCCGGCCGGGGAGGCACACGTGTGTCTGTGCAGGAAGAGTATAAGTCGTGCAAATGGCCGTGGGTCAGCACAGGTGTGTGTGTACGGGGAGGGATTCTTATGTCTCGAGGCGACGAAGAATGTGAGGAGGTGACGCTCGGAGGTGACACGGAGACGCGTCGGTGGGACCGGACGACCTGGAGAGGGCTGGGGACTTGTGAGATAGTCGAGGTTCTGGGACAGGGTCGGAAGCAAAAGGAGGTCGTTAAAGGCGTCCTGTAGTGCGGTGTATTTAGGAAGAACGGTCATCAGTGCCCTCACGATAGCACGGACTTCCATCCAGCGGGTGCCTTCGTCAGGGCGTCAGTTATAAGACGGAGGAAGGAACGAGGGTTGTGTGTCCTGTGGGAGGGAGGCCTCGGGTGAGGGAGTAGGAGTGGCTGGAGATGGTTCCTTCGGGTGCGCACAGCCTGACGCCTGACGTCGCTCATTTTAGAAGACTGTAAACCATGAGACTTCTTACCTCAGGGTCGATGGCTTCGTTGAGTGTGTGTGTGTGTGTGTGTGTGTGTGTGTGTGTGGACCTCCGTGGTGTAGCGGTCACGCATTCACGGGCCGTCTGGGATCGAACCTACGTCGGTTGGATACCTGGTCGTGGTAGTCGGTCCACAGTCCGCCCAGCTGTTCATCCTACCCGAGGGGCTAGGTGTGTGTGTGTGTGTGTGTGTGTGTGTGTGTGTGTGGTGTGTATACATACATAGTAGAGTATATATATATATATATATATATATATATATATATATATATATATATATATATATATATATATATATATATATATATATATATATATATATTTTTTTTTTTTTTTTTTTTTTTTTTCAAACTATTCGCCATTTCCCGCATTAGCGAGGTAGCGTTAAGAACAGAGGACTGGGCCTTTTTCGGAATATCCTCACCTGGCCCCCTCTGTTCCTTCTTTTGGAAAATTAAAAAAAAAAAACGAGAGGGGAGGATTTCCAGCCCCCCGCTCCCTCCCCTTTTAGTCGCCTTCTACGACACGCAGGGAATACGTGGGAAGTATTCTTAATCCCCTATCCCCAGGGATAATATATATATATATATATATATATATATATATATATATATATATATATATATATATATATATATGCACTGAGTTAAGAAACGTGGAAACACGGGTGTAAAACTCTCTTCCTGTAACACACAAATTAAGTAACCACACACACTCACACACACACACACATACACACACACACACACACACACACACACACACACACACACACACACACACCTGCGATTCGGGCGAACAATCACGAACATTAAGATCATTTAACGCTAAACGCTGGCCAAAGTCTGGTGGTCTCCCTCCTCTCCCTGCTATTTAGTTCAGATGACAATGGCTGGGACGATTGCTATGAAGCTATTGTCCCAGCCAGTGTGTTGTGGGCACCCCCATCCCGCCAACTTAATATTCCCCCACCCCCTCCTCCCTCCCGCCCTCTTCCTCTCCTTTCTCTCCCTCCAAACCCACCCACCAACCCTCCTTCCTCTCCCCTTCCCTGAAGTGCTTGTTTGACAAACGTTGGCAAACGTTTCTGCAGCGGGAGGGTTAGAGAAGGCGGAGGGACGTTTGCTTGGCTGGAGAGTTAGAGAACGCTGGCAAACGTTTCCACAGCGGGAGAGTTAGAGAACGCTGACAAACGCCACAGCGGGAGAGTTAGAGAACGCTGGCAAACGTTTCCACAGCGGGAGAGTTAAAGAACGTTGGCAAACGTTTCCAGAGCGGGAAAGTTAGAGAACGCTGGCAAACGTTTCCACAACGGGAGAGTTAGAGAACGCTGGCAAACGTTTCACCACAGCGGGAGAGTTAGAGAACCTTGGGTGACGCCGCAACCAGATACCGTCAGTAAATAAGACACTCTCTGTACACATCCATCATGGGTTCAGCCAGTACGTGGATGATAGACACTAATGGTATCCAAGTCTTTATGTTTTTTTAATGTGAGGATTAGATGCCAAGATACTGATACTCTCTAGAGTATTTAGGAGATGAAGTTAGCTATGAGTGTCCAAAGTCATACTTTCCTATGGAATTTCTTTGTCGGTATACGTTTTGTTATTTGGTGTTCCTTCATAGATATATATTTTCCTGCCGAGTGATGTGCAGGAGGGAGTAGTGATGGGTGGGGAGGAGCCTTCTGCCTTACTGTCCTGTCTCCATCTATAGTGGTAGGTGGGGAGGAGCCTTCTGCTTTACTGTCCTGTCTCCATCTATAGTGGTGGGTGGGAAGGAGCCTCCTGCTTTACTATCCTTCTCTCCATCTATAGTGGTAGGTGGGGAGGAGCCTTCTGCCTTACTGTCCTGTCTCCATCTATAGTGGTGGGTGGGAAGGAGCCTCCTGCTTTACTATCCTTCTCTCCATCTATAGTGGTAGGTGGGGAGGAGCCTTCTGCTTTACTGTCCTGTCTCCATCTATAGTGATGGGTGGGAAGGAGCCTCCTGCTTTACCATCCTGTCTCCATCTATAGTGGTAGGTGGGGAGGAGCCTTCTGCTTTACTATCCTTCTCTCCATCTATAGTGGTAGGTGGGGGAAGAACCTCCTGCTTTACTATCCTATCTACGTCTATCATAGTGAGGGTTTAGGACACATTGCTTCACCAGCAGCAGCACTTGACCTCGTCACGGACCACAAGGTCTTCTGTCACCTGGCATCGTCATGTACCCAGCCGGGCGGAGGAACCAGAGGCATCAGCAGCTCAAGAGTGTGTGTGTGTCGACTCAGCCTCGTTTCCCAGAAGGCTGTACAAGGATACCGCCGCCCTCCCGCGCCGCGCCCCCCTCACCCTCACACCGTGGAAGAATGGCGTGTTGTGTCACGGGTGTGGGTGAGGGCATGAGGTGATAGTCTGGTGATAATATTTGGGTCTCTCTCCACCCTGTACCCTCTCGTGTTGTGGTGCCGGCCGCCAGGGACAGAGTGCATGGCGACAGACAACGCCTCCGCCTGCGGGCGGGAGACTTTGAGCATGACAGAAACACCGACATCCTCCCCCATTGTGTCATTAGACTCACCTTATCTCTATATATAATCCCCCATTTGGCGTCTCTGTTCGACAATGAACGTGACGAGAGATTGTTTCTCCCCATATTTTTTTCCCTCCCATTATATAAACACTATACACTTCATCCCTGAACTAACATGATCACTTTAGGCCGTACACACATACCCTCTTCTCTGTCCAAGAAATGATATACGGGGGGCGACTTATTGGCCCTAGAATGGATAGCATATCTTCAGCCACTGCCTCCCCCTGAACTGTCTCCGTGGACCCCAGCCGCTTAGGTCTGGACACGCGTGTGTGGCTGCTGCTTCCTATAGTTTATGTGTGGAGACTATTTATACGCAGCTTGACCGTTTTGATTTCTCCTTCTTCCCTCAAATAGAGCCAAGCTGTGGAACTCTTTTCTTTGTTTTTCATGACTTATGAACTCTTTATAAGTAAGGTATACCAACACCTGAGGATCTCTAACCAATATCCTGTACGTTCTTGTTCTATTTATTTGTTCCTGTCAACCGAGTTGGGTACGAGCGGAAATGTTTTTGATCTTGTACAGTTGGTTCCCATTAATGTATATACATATATATATATATATATATATATATATATATATATATATATATATATATATATATATATATGTGTGTGTGTGTGTGTGTGTGTGTGTGTGTGTGTGTGTGTGTATACTAAGATATGGATCACATGGGAAATCATTTACTTTATAGTAACCGACTGAAATCATTAAACGCCATAGTGGAATAACTCAAGTATCTCTTGTGTCGTGAAGGGTAACCAATATACATTTTATATCTGTCTTACCCACGCCTTCTGGCGAACATATTTGTACCTCAAAATTCTGTCCGTGTGACGCTTGCAAAACTGCTCAAGGTATTTAGTGGACTGTAAATTCCTTCAGATCAACGATTCACTTTGAACTTCATAGGTTTAAGGAATATGGCGATAGACTCTTAACTTATGCATCACTAGGCATAGATAGGGTTGTGCTAGGGGTGCATAGGGGGGGTGGGAAGGCATTACAGAAGGTGGAGTGAGGCATGTACGAAGGGAGGGAGGTGGGGGTGGTGTGTGTGTAGCGAGGCATAGAGAGAGGGAGCGCCGATGGAGTGTGGTGCGGGCGAGGGTATAAGTGTGTGTGTGTGTGTGTGTGTGGAACGCCGTCATAAGTGTGGTATGGGGAAGATGGTTTAGTGGGGGATCAAACGTGTGGTGTGGGAGGGAGTGTGTTGTATGGATATGGGGGAATGGAGGTGTGGGTGGGTGGGGGACCAACACTCCCAGGGAGGAACCTCCAATAAATAAACAATATTTAGGTAAACAAGACATGGTTAGCCCGCACACCTTCCACCAATCCACACCCATCCACCCACCCCCACCATGTGGATGTACGGGAGGGTATCCCCCCACCGGTGGGACATACATACACTCAGACGTACATACACATATATATCTATGTATATGTACATTGATGCATATAAAGATATACTCAGATACAATGCGTGGTTCATGTTACCCATACCTAAGGGTCGTGATGGCTTACTTAAGGGTCGTGCAGCTGTAAAGGTCGTATTGGCGTGCCCAAGGGTCGTACCGTATTGATCCTAAGCGTCTGTTAGAGGTGATGTGACACCAAGGGCGTGGATGCGAGGGACGACCCGTCACGGAAGTATGATTTGGGTTTTATAGGGACTTTTACGACTTGATACCACCTTCATTGCTGATGTATATGGTACGACCTGTCGTAAGATACTCCAGTTCGACATGACACCAGAGCGTAATGAAACATACGACCCATGATTAAGATACGACCTTAACGAATCGTGATAAGGTACGACCCACCACCGCATCTCACCGAGACGCGACCTGGCTGAACACCGCACGACCTTTTACGATCACCCTCACACACACGACCTGCCCAAAGCACCACCGTCCGACCCCCCCCCCCCCCATGGCAGTGTACCGCGGCACATGTACCGCAACGCTACAATGTACGACCACGTCTGATGCAAGGAGCGACCTTCCACAACACTGAAGTACGACTTTCCAATTGCGAAAGGAGAGTAAGACTTGATATTTAGGAAATCCAGAGCTATAACACCAAGATGACGACCTCCCAAAACACCACGACCACACAACACAAGAAAGGTACGACCTGTCCACCACACGACATGAGGCACGACCCACTCAGCACACGACATAAGGTACGACCTGTCCACCACGCGACGACATCCTTGATAACAATGTGCCCATATATGTGTGGGCGCGACACACACACACACACACACACACACACACACACACACACAACATCTTGCCTCTGGCAACATGATACAGATTCAAAAAAAAAAAATAATGCATAAACATTTCTCAATACCCTTCCGTATCACACTTGATCATTTCATTTATAAATCTCTAGAATATATATTTTTGAGAGGATAATCTTCGCCGTGAAATATACCAGGTAAAGGAAATTAATTTTAAACTTATTTTGAATCGCGGTGAAAAATTAGGAGCCTGGCATATGGCAATGCGCGCGCCACCCTGGCTTGCCCCGGGGCCACAGCGCATTATCGATTAATCGCCATTGAAAAAAATTGAGTCTTGAATGCTTGTCCAGGAGGTGTTTAGCGGCGAGCAGGAGGAAGTCAACGTTCCCTGCCCATCGCCCGAAGCAGCTCTCCCGGACACACGCCCTCCTCCGGGCGATATGTTATTATGCGGTGGTATTCAAAACGGTGAACGGACGCCCCCAGACAACGTGCCTCGATTTGATTTTCATTTTTAGTCGCGATTTTCTTTTTTTTTTATATATATATATCTGTTTATTGAGCGTGTATAAATGAAGAGATAGATAAACGGCGTCCTAGCTACGCCTCTTCGTTGTATATCAACTGAATTGTTATATTTCTTTCTTGTGTCTCCCCTGATGATGTGATTATTACACGAAAGTGCACTTGGGAACTTATTGTATTTCATTTCGCTTTGGACTCATGGGAATATATATATATATATATATATATATATATATATATATATATATATATATAGAGAGAGAGAGAGAGAGAGAGAGAGAGAGAGAGAGAGAGAGAGAGAGAGAGAGAGAGAGAAGCAAGGATAGTGTACAAATAGAGGGGAGAGAACAGGCCATGAGGGGAAGGTGTGGTGAAGACTGGACGTCGTCAACCATTCTTTCCCCTCCCTCCCCTCTCTCTCCCACACACCCCTCCCCCTCCCTCACCGGACGTGTTTACTAAACTTCATCTTAATATTTTTAACAGTCTATCAGCACTGGTGTCTGCCACCTCCTCACCCCTACCACCACCACACCGGTGCCACAGTGGGGGACAGAAGGGATTGGGGAGGGTTGGGGGGTGAGAGTGAGGCTTAGGGTTGACTGGAGAGCAGGGATTAGGGATGGAATGGCAGGGAGGAGGTGTGTCAAGGGTGATGGCTACTACGCTGGAAGGATTGACTGACTCACATGGGGCGGAGGGGGTCGAGACCTGTACGGTACATCATACCCTTCGTACCTCTCCTCCTGTAGGTGGGTGGATAGTGTCGGATCCCCGGCACGACGCGTGCCTCCACAAATAATACCCTCCACCCTTCGTCAGTGTCATACCCCTGGGTCACAGGAGGATCGCCCCACACGTTATAAACCCTCAAATTCGTGTTCGAATTCGTGCTCCTGAGGTGGTCTTTCCCAATGGCGGACGTCACCGTGCGAGCTGCGTACAGGCACAAGTTACTGGTGTAAACACACGGGCTCAGGACCACTCCTTGTGCTTCATGAGGAATGAAAATGAAAAGGGTTTGCTATATACAGTCGCGGACAAAAGTTTGGGGGACATGTATGAATCCCGCGAGGCGCCGGTTCGAAGCTGTTTCGATTCGGATGTCTTCGCCTTCCGAGGACGAAGACCAGGGTTCTGCATAGCCATTTAACCAGACACGTCCTCAAGCGAGAGTTTGTTCATCATTGTACTGTCGTTTGACATCTGCCTGTTCCCCGTTTTCTTAACTGGGTTAGTGAAAGAAGTCGAATAACATTTGACGTGAACCTATCTTCCTGATCCATTCGGGCATGGTGTTAGGCCTGGTGGTCGTGTAGCTCAACTACTGAGTAAACACAGTGATACAGTAAAACAATACCTGATTCAGGAGACTGTTTGTAGATGCATGGAGAGGTTCGATACACGGGGCTCGGTCTAAGAAGTTTATAAACAACGTGTATGTGGGACATGCTAAAGAAAACACCAACCACTTCAAGTCTTAATGATAGCATTACATTTATTAAGTCATCCTGTCTCAGTGTTAAGCTACGTACACGAACACAGACAACACCACACCTGATGACCTGTGGTGGTGGTGGTGGACGAGGACGACCTCCTGACCCTGCAGGAGCCCCTTGTAGAAAAAAGGGGGGACTCCTTCGGTACGTCAGTACTCACGACGCTCCACCTGTACTAAGTCTCCACCAAGGGCACGACTGATTAAAATCCCCAGGGGGGGAAAATTAACGACCATTGAATGCTGCTCCGTCAGCGCCTGTGGGAGGTCAAAGCAACCATGCAACGCGCTCACTGGCGCTGACCCACGACCCTTAAATCACCAGAACAAGAGCCGCTCAACGCTCGACCTCTCTAAACACCTTGCATGGAAAACATAAACAAACACAAAGCAAACTCCCATGTAGTTTCTCACTAGAGTATCAATTCCCGACTCTGTGGTTCATTAAGTGCCTCGAGTCGTGGCTCAGTGATTCAGTACGTGTTTTGAATGCTGACTTTGTGGTTCATTTAGTGCCTCGAGTCGTGGCTCAGTGGTTCTGTACGTGTTTTGAATGCTGATTCTGTGGTTCATTAAGTGCCTCGAGTCGTGGCTCAGTGGTTCTGTGCATGTTTTGATTACTGACTCTGTGGTTCATTAAGTGCCTCGAGTCGTGGCTCAGTGGTTCTGCACGTGTTTTGAATGCTGACTCTGAGGTTCATTAAGTGCTTCGAATGATACCTTAGTGATTTATTAAGTGTTTCGAATCCTGGCTCAGTGATTCCTTATGTGCTTCGAATTCCGTTTCAGTAGTCCATTAAGTGCATTGAACCTAATTGCACTTACAGCCTTTCAGTTATACAGCAGGATTAGATAACTGATAATCTGTGATTTCTCATCCCAAAGCTTATCCTAGAAATGAACATGATCACTCCAGCATGTTTGAGAACAAGGTTTAGTCACTTATACACAAGATTTATGAACCTCTTTACAACGGGATATGAATCTCTTTGGAACGGGATATGAACCTCTTTAGAACGGGAGTCGAGAGGTGAAGGAGGTGAGCAAGGCCGTGGCCCGGATCCTTTGCTATCCAAACTTGGCGTCAAAAACAATAAACTCCATGAGAGGCGCCGGTTCTCCCCCTGTATCCATGTACCGAATACATATGGGGGCCTTCAGAGCCTCCTCTGTAACCTCCCTCGTATATTACAGATCAAACATGGGTACAGCCCCATCTTGCATCATGATCACATCATTTTACAGAATACATTAGGCCCTTCAGGGCCTGCTTCTGTAACTCGTATATTACAGCCCACATTATATGGGTACAGCCCCATCATGTACCGTGCTCGTATCTATGCACAGAATACAGTGGACCCCTCAGCCCCACCTCTGTAACGTGCCTTATATCGAACTGTATCTGTACAACTCTGTACACTCAAGGTTGTCGAGTGCCTGTAATATATGTACACAGTTAACCCCTCCCTTGCCCTAGCTGAACACAGTGGTCTTGATACCACTATCCAGTACACCCTAAGCTACTGGATCTCTTACGTACGACTACATGCCCCTGGGTCGTTACCTGTAACACATGCTGGTGAGTGGGATTCCACTATGGCTACTGAGTGTGTATTTGTTCTTGTGGAGTGTGTGTATATGCACTTGAGACCTGCCTGTGGCCTCATAAAGTGAATCGTCTATGTGGACGTCTTTGCTGTGTGTTTCTTCGGTACTCGAGTCTCTCTATATACATTCTCTCTGCTGATGTTTCTGTCGTGTATTAATTAATTTTTTTTCTCTCTTCTTTTTTCTTCTTCTTCACCTGATTTATTGCTGTGTGTGTGTTGTTATTGGGTTCACCTTTACTCGTTTCTGTCCTGTAATCACTCTATGGTTTGAGTTATTACTTGATCACTCTATGGCTTGAGTTATTACTTAATCCTGTTTTACTATATTTTATTTACAATCAGTTCATATGTTTCGTATTTTGTGTAGCATTTACTATTTAGCAGGGGGAGCTGAACGTATAGGGGTGAGTGTCTGGGGGAAGTTGAACGTACAGGGATATGGGTGGCTGGGGGAGTAGAGCATGCAGGGGTGTGGGTGGCTGGGGGAGTAGAGCATTCAGGGATGTGGGTGTCTAGGGGAGCAGAACATACAGGGGTGTTGGTGGCTGGGGGAGAGCAGAACATACAGGGGTGTGGGTGTCTGGGGGAGAGCAGAACATACAGGGGTGTGGGTGTCTGGGGGAGAGCAGAACATACAGGAGTGTTGGTGGCTGGGGGAGAGCAGAACATACAGGGGTGTGGGTGTCTGGGGGAGAGCAGAACATACAGGGGTGTGGGTGGCTGGGGGAGAGCAGAACATACAGGGGTGTGGGTGTCTGGGGGAGAGCAGAACATACAGGGGTGTGGGTGGCTGGGGGAGAGCAGAACATACAGGGGTGTGGGTGGCTGGGGGAGCGTCAGGGGCCTACCTCCTCCCCAGCTGAGACCATCCAGAGCCTTGCTCAGTGTAAACAAACACGTCGGCAGCGCCTCACACCTCGGTAAAACAATGAATACTTAACACTGTACGGCGGTGGCTGTGGTCTGTACGGCGGTGGGTATGGCCTTTACGGCGGTGGGTATGGCCTGTACGGCGGTGGGTATGGCCTGTACGGCGGTGGGTATGGCCTGTGCCGCGGTGGATGTGGCCTGTACGGCGGTGGGTATGGTCTGTACGGCGGTGGATGTGGCCTGTACGGCGGTGGGTATGGTCTGTACGGCGGTGGGTATGATGGCCTGTACGGCGGTAGGCGTGGTCTGACGTTCTGTGCGGGCGTGTGTACGAAGGTAATTGGTCATTCTCCTGTCGTTACGTAGTTCGTCATCATCCGTGCAGGTTCCACTCCCTCCCTCACACTCCGTCCCTCACCACACACCTCACTTGTGAGGAGTGTGGGAAGCGTTCCCTCAGCCACACACCTCATTGTTTCAAACACGTTCTCATTTTGAATTACGAGAGATTAATATCGACAGATTACTCGTAAACTCATTAATCTTGATTACAACAGATTAATATCGACAAATTACTCTTAAACTCATTACTCATTATGATTACAGTAGACTGATATATCGGATTTATATAGAAAAGTTACTCGTACATTCGATATTGATTATGATCACAATGGATTAATATCAAATGATTACTCGTAAAGTCATTGTTTATGAAGACAGTGATAGATTCATGCCTTGAGATTACTCATAAACTCATGATTTATCAGTGAACTTTGACCTCATGAGGTCGACCCATCGTTCTTAAGGGTCGAACAAGCGACATTAAGGGTCAAACCATGGACATTAAGGGGCGAAAAGCATTGTCCTTAAGGGACGAAACATCGCCCTTAAAGAGCGAACCCATCGATGTACCATAAAAGGGGTGTCGAACCATCGTCTTTAAAGGAGTGGTGGTGACCCATCGTCCTCCTCAAGGGGTGGATCATCGTCCACACCAAAGATATAAACACCCACACACTTACACACCTGCTGTGGCCATATAGAGACTGGAGGAGGTGAGGTGAGGTGAGGTATTTGGTGCGTCTCTGGAACTCCCCATTTGTTTATAAGTTCCGGGATCCTCTTCCCCCTTTCCATGAAGAGATCAGAAACCTCCCCTTGGGACGACCCGTGCCATAAAAACGGGCCAACGGGCAGACTGTAGCCACTGTACCAGTTGCTTTCGCTTGGTACCTATTGGAGGAGAGGTGTGGACGGAGCGGGTGTGTGTGATGGGTTATGTATCCGAGGTGTACGATTGGTGAGGGGCCCCGGGCGCTGCGCTACATTAGAATACGTGGCGGTGTTTACACGGCGTGTAGCGTGTTATGATACCCTGAGCGACGGGGTCGTACACACCCAAGTGCCTCCATCACCCACACGTAGAAAGAAAATACACAACACACACTGCGCCCTCCTCCTCCTCCTCCACCTCTCGTTCCTCTCTCTCTCCCCTCTGGCCCTCCAGCAGCATCCCTCCTCCTCCTCCTGCTGCTCCTGCTGGAGGAAGAGGCAGGGATCAGGGGTCGGATGGTTGAGAGGGGAGAGGAGCGACCAACAATCGGGTGATGACGGATGGAGAACACATGGGAAGGTCGCATAACCAGGGACCCCGATGGTCTACGACCAGGTTAGCTGTTGCAAGTACCTTGTATATGTTTGTAATCTATATGGATGGAGACAAGGATGGTGAAGCACATGGCTCCTCCCCACCTACCACCATAGATGAAGACAGGACAGTAAAGGAGAGGGCTCCTCCCCATCCACCACAATAGATGGAGACAGGACAGTAAAGCAGAAGGCTCCTCCCAACCCACTACTATAGATGGAGACAGGACAGTAAAGCAGAAGGCTCCTCCCCCACCCACCACTATAGATGGAGACAGGACAGTAAAGCAGAAGGCTCCTCCCCACCCACCACTATAGATGGAGACAGGACAGTAAAGCAGAAGGCTCCTCCCAACCCACCACTATAGATGGAGACAGGACAGTAAAGCAGAAGGCTCCTCCCCATCCACCACTATAGATGGAGACAGGACAGTAAAGCAGAAGGCTCCTCCCCACCCACCACTATAGATGGAGACAGGACAGTAAAGCAGAAGGCTCCTCCCAACCCACCACTATAGATGGAGACAGGACAGTAAAGCAGAAGGCTCCTCCCCATCCACCACTATAGATGGAGACAGGACAGTAAAGCAGAAGGCTCCTCCCAACCCACCAGTCCCTCCGGCTCATCATTCGGCACAAGAATACCTATGAAAGGATTCTCATTTTTTATGCTAGGGCTGAGCCCTGTGGCACCCCACTTGCCACGCAGAGCCGATCGGATCATGGAGGGGGGAAAGCCTAGGTACGGTCAGAGTTGGAGGAGGAGGAGTGAGGAAGGAAGAAATATATACACATACTCTACTTTTAAGTGTAGGGGATGGGATGGCGGGGCATGACTGATACCTTGCATTAGGCCGGTATGGGAAAGGAGGGGGCCAGGTGTGTCCGCGGAATAGGAGAGAGAGAGAGAGAGAGAGAGAGAGAGAGAGAGAGAGAGAGAGAGAGAGAGAGAGAGAGAGAGAGGGGCAGGTCCAAGGACAGGGAGGGGAAGTTCAGGGCCAAGGACAAAGAAAGGGGAAAAAATAAAGGGACAGATGAAGGACCGAAGTCACTAAGATGATATAGAACGTAGCGACAAGGTCGGTGACGGAAAAGGGAGAGAGCGTAGTGATGACCTCTGAGGAAGGTCAACAAGGTCGGTGACAGTGATGACCTCTGAGGAAGGTCGACAAGGTCGGTGACAGTGATGACCTCTGAGGAAGGTCAACAAGGTCGGTGACAGTGATGACCTCTGAGGAAGGCTGACATGGTTGGTACGTGTTGGCTGGACGTCCACCTCGGGTAGGGTAGAGCCAGGCTTGTGGATGGAAGTCTTCAAAAGTACACTACTGGTTGAGGAAAAGATTCTGATCCACACGATGAATATTCAGATTCAGAACCCTTGAATCTATTGAGTTTAATGTATTCATTGTCTCAGTTGTGTATAGACGCAAAGGGATCTGAGTGATGATATTGATAGAGGAGTACATACATGGCTAGTGGGTAGGGTTACATGCCTCCACCTACATACATGGCTAGTGGGTAGGGTTACATGCCTCCACCTACATACATGGCTAGTGGGTAGGGTCACATGCCTCCACCTACATACATGGCTAGTGGGTAGGGTTACATGCCTCCACCTACATACATGGCTAGTGGGTAGGCGGAGGCTGGATCGTTCAGTGGGTGGGTAGCTACATCACATCCACGTGAGTCTACGATACATCTACTTTACCTATAAAGTAACTTGTGATGTATAGACACTTGAGGCCCATAGAGAGGTGCTGCCAGAGGTGAGGGGAGAAGAAGAAGGAGGAGGAGGAGCTGCTGCTTCTGCTGCTGTTGCGACCATCAACATATGAGGTGGCGGAGGGAGGGAGGGAGTATGGGGGGAAAAAAGGAGGGGAAATGTATATTTTGCTGGACAAGTACACTTGCTGGAGGTGGTGACGTCATTAAGGGGAGGTTGGGTGATGATGGCGGATGTGTCATGTGTACGGGGGTGGAGGAGGAGGCGTCCGTCCCTCCGGCATCTTGAGACCCGTCCCGACTCTCTTGTGCGCCGCGCCAAACACACTCGAGATGCTTGGGACACACGATCCTCGGTTTTCAAAACACACACACAGCCATCAGTCACACAGGCACGCTGCCTGCCTGCTTGCCTGCTTCATGTTGAATCTCGTTCCTTCAGATGCACGACTGTGGCTCAACAGAGGGATTAGGGAGTACAATGGGACGGGCGGGTGACAGGAGAACTCATGGCCCATAACAAGGATATCTTGAAAAAAAAGGATGATAATGTGGTAGAAACAGGATGGGAAAAGTGAAGGCACTTCCCCACCCACCTCTCCCTCCGGCTCAATATGGGTAAGGGAAGATGAGACTATGATACAAAGAGGCACAGGAGCAAGTAGGTTACTGCCTTGGGAATTCTATTAGAGGGAAGTGGTTCTGTAGTGAGTTGGGCACCTGTGAGGAAGAGTGTCCGTGGATAGAGACGCCTCCTGCAGGAGGTGTGGTGGGGATGGTGAGGAGAGGGACGCGTGGCTCTTGCTGGGGCACTGTGCCGCCTGCCTGTGAGGATGGGAGGAGGAGGGCGGTAGGGTAGTCTTTCTTTCATGAGGCACGTCCCATGATGGGGAGTTCCTCATGAGGACGGAGTTCGTCTGTGTTTTCATGAGGCTGGTGCCTCAGTGGGGGAGAGTGGTGGTCCCTTTCTCCGTGGGAACCCCCCAGGTCCTTCCTGCTGGGGGACCACGAGCTCGGGGGATCCAGTGACGGACAGATAGGCTAGGTAGGGTTCCGGGTGTCAAGGATTACCTACTAATTATCCCTATGGTTGGCTAGTGATGGGTTGAAGGGGGGAGGATGGTTAAGGGTGGTGGGTCAGTGTTGGGGGAGAGGTTTGGTTGCTGATGGGAAGGGGGGAGGAAGAGGGTTAGCTGGTGATGGGAAGGGGGGCTCGGAGGGTTGACTGGTGATGGGCAGGGGGAGAGGGTTAGTTGGTGGACGTAGGGGTGGGGAAAGGGTTAGATGTGGAACTGGGGTTGGTTATAGTTCCCCGTCATTGCTGTGGCAGGGTAACGGGAGAGCCAGGTCAAGCCCAGGTGGCGGGTCCTGGGGAGACATAGAGGCACCAGGTCAAGCCCAGGTGGCGGGTCCTGGGGACACGTAGAGGCACCAGGTCAAGCCCAGGTGGCGGGTCCTGGGGAGACACAGAGGCACCAGGTCATGCCCAGATGGTGGGTCCTGGGGAGACGTAGAGGCACCAGGTCAAGCCCAGGTGGCGGGTCCTGGGGAGACACAGAGGCACCAGGTCATGCCTGGTGATGGAGGGAGGTGGAGGGAGAGTGTGAGAGCGAGACATGTGGTCAGTCTCGGTTTTATCACATAACACTTCCTCCCTCCCTTCTCCCCACACACACTCTTTACTTCTCCCCACACACTCTCTTCTTCTCCCTAAACACATTCTCTTCTCCCCACACACACTTTATACTTCTCTCCACACACTCTCTTCTCCCCACACACTCTCTACTTCACCCCACACACTCTCTACTTCTCCCCTCAGACTCCCTCTTCTTCCCACACGCTCTCATCTCCCCACACTCTCCCTCCCTCCGTACACACTGTGCATCCTCCTCCTTCCCCCCACACACTGACGTCTCCACCAACCCTTAACTACAGGAGACCTAACCATTTACATCCCCCACAAGGTCACGTATTACTCTACATTGACCTCACCCCATCTGACGAGAGAGAGAGAGGTGGCCAGTGTGGGCCGCCCGCCAGAGTGGCCAGGTGGTGGGTGGGCCACTGACGCGCCAATGTATAGTAGCAGTAAGTTGTCGCCAGACCCATCCCAGGCCCGCGCGCTCCCAATCCCCCAGCACATCCCACAGATCCCAGCTAAGCCACCGCTGATCATCCCATTAGCCCCTGTGTATATACTGTGTTCGGCGTTAAGCTCCCCCACCCACGCGAAAAGCGTCAATAAAAGCTTAAGCAGTATCTTTATTAGCCGTGTTTAGCTGGGGAGCTGGAGGAGGCTACCCGGACGGGAAACTGTGCGTGTCGGGGAGTCGAGTGTGATGCCAGCCAGTGTGGCAGCTGCTGAGGGAGAGGGGGTGACATCTGGCGGTTGTGATCCTCAACTGCGCTCACGTGACCCGGTTCACAACGTCCCCATAGCTGTAAGTCCGGGTGTTGCTGTTGCTGGTTTAGAGGTGCGCTCTGAATCCTTTAGACACGACGGTACGACGTTTCATCACGACGGTACGACGCTTAATCACGACGTTACGACGCTCAGAGTACGACAGTACGACCCTTGAAGAACAAAGGTATGAGTGTGCGACGGTACGACCCTTATGCACGACAGTACGACCTTACGACCCTTAAGCACGACAGTACGATCCGTGAGCACGACCCGACGACCCTTAAGCACGGCGATACGACCTTTAGGTACGCTGGCTTGGTCCTTCAGGGCTCTGGTCATAGGCCAAGCCGTCATGCCCAAGGGTCGTACCTTCGTCCCCAATGGGTCGTACCTTCGTCATCAAGGGTCGTTCCTTCGTCCCCAAGGGTCGTACCTTCGTCCCTAAGAATCGTACTTTCGTCCCCAAGGGTCGTACCTTCGTCCCTAAGAGTCGTACCTTCGTCCCCAAGGGTCGTACCTTCGTCCCTAAGAGTCGTTCCTTCGTCCCCAAGGGGTCGTACCGCTACGTGTCAGGTCGGCAGGTCGTACGTCATGTAAGATGTCTGACCTTACCACAGTGATCAGGTGGCCTCCCCGTCTCTCGCACAGACACAACCTCGCCACGAACCACTCGTCTGGTGCTGTTTAAAACACCACGTTACTTTTAATAATAATAATAATAATAATAATAATAATAATAATAATAATTATAATGATGATAATAATGGTAATAATAATAAAAATAATAATAATAATAATAATAATTATTATAATAATAATAATAATAATAATGATAATAATAATGATAATAATAGTGATAATGATAATAATAATAATAATAATAATAATAATGATTATTATCATTATTATTATTATTATCATCATTATTATCATTATTATTATTATTATTATTATTATGATAATAATAATAATAACTGCTCCGTACATCCATGATTTTTTATGTATGTAATCATTTGAAAAAAGAATTATATTTCATTGATTTTTTTTTATGAAAATTACATTAATATTTCGTGAAAAGAAAACTATGATTCCACATATCACATTCCAGGCCGGGTCAGGGAGGGGCCCCCGACGGCCGGGTCAAGGGTCATTTGCCGGGTCAAATGGGTTAATGGCCAGTTTACAAGGGCCCAGGGAATGGTGGCGGTCGAGCGGTGGAAATTGATGATTTCTGTTTAATAACGTGCTAATCCCAGCTAGTTAGGGGGGTAAGGGGGGGGTGTGTAGGGGGGGGAGGTAGTTAGGGGGTAAAGGGGTGTGTGTGGGGGGGGGACAGGTAGTTAAGGGGTAGGGGGTGTTAGGAGGGGCAGGCAGGTGGGGGGGAAGGTAATTTTTTTTTTTACAATATTTTTTTTTCCTTTTCTCATTTGAATATTATCTTGACACCCTTTAGAACGACGGAACGACCCTTGAGCACGACGGTACGACCCTTGAACATGATAGTATTACCATGAGCACGACAGAACGACCCCACTGAGCATAAGCGAAGGTCCGAGCTAGGGTTGTGTGATGGTACCGGTACACACACACACACACACACACACACACACACACGCATGTGAACATTTAACATACACATACACACGCATATGCACTTTTAACATACATACATACAGAAATATACGCACACACAGTATCTCATACATAAATTGTTCATCACACACACACACACACACACACACACACACACACACACACACACACACATATGCCCTCAGAATATCTATGCAAATTAGTCACATACGCGAGATAACGACGTGTTTATGCAAATGAGATTCACGCATTCACTGGCTGAGGTTGGGTTTATTCATTTGTGAATTAATTTTTTCCTAAAATACAATATGTAGAAATAATCTTAATTTGGGGGGGGGGGGTCCGTCGCATGTGACATATGGTCAGAAATCCTGGCCGTACCTGCGAATGAATGACCTCTACGGTCTGTTGTTATTGGCCATGATTTTTTTTAAAAGACTCCCTGAGGGGCAATTCAGTGTTGCACGTTCTTTTGTTGTGGGTAAAGTGAGTTTTACGGGGGGTAGAGGGGGAGGGGGGGAGTGTGGGGTGAGGGGGTGGGAGTGAGGGTGGGGGGTTGATGACAGGGTGTAGGTGGGGGGAAGGGTGTAGGTTGAGGGGGTGGGACTGCGGGTGGGGCGGGTTGATGACAGGGTGTAGGTGGGGGGTTGAGGGGGTGGAAGTGAGGGTGGGAGTGAGGGTGGGGGGTTGATGACAGGGTGTAGGTGGGGGAGTGTAGGTTGAGGGGGTGGGAGTGATGGTGGGGGGTTGATGACAGGGTGTAGGTGGGGGGTGTAGGTTGAAGGGGTGGGAGTGAGGGTGGGAGGTTGATGACAGGGTGTAGGTGGGGGGAAGGGTGTAGGTTGAGGGGGTGGGAGTGAGGGTGGGAGGTTGATGACAGGGTGTAGGTGGGGGGGTTGAGGGGGAACCGGTGAGGTTCAATTTTAATTTCTAATGGGTTGAACTGAACCATTTGTGGCCCAAGAGTTTTAAAATGATTGATCTCAAATTGAATTTTTCCTATTGTTTAAAAACACTAAAAAAAAAAGATGTTTTTAATATAAGCTCAGTTGTCAAGTGATGTTTCAAAAGAGCACTGTATGGTGTATATGTAGACATTTCCCCGAGAATATATATATATATATATATATATATATATATATATATATATATATATGACATATATAATTTTGTCTGTCACGAGTATTAAAATGAACTGTATAAGTTCCATGTAAATACAAGCAGTTGCCAGCTTCATAGACGAAACTGAGGAGGTTTAAAACGTACAGAAACAAATAATATAATTATTCATATGAATGCATTAAACGACAGACCCTCCATAGCTACCACAATCATGGTAGAAAAAAAAAATTAAAACAGTCGAGGGAGGGGAGGGTGTTGAGGGAGTCAACAGTGGCCTCTGGTGGTGGGGAATCTAACTATCAGGTACACGTCAGGAAAACATGACAATAACATTCGTTATTCAAACATATATTGATAATAATATTACCAGGAAACCAGAAATTCTTTCTTGCTTAGAACTGAATGGAATTATATATATATAGGAGTTCATAAGAACACGTTTTAGTATATAAATATAGGCTTTCGAACCATCATGTGTTGCCGAGGTAGTCGATTCCTTTGTTCGATATTATTTTAATAGGTAATGTTGGAAATTAATGGATTTTCCCTTTTTTCTTTTTTTTTTAGGTCATTCATGGTGCTTGGCCCCAAGCAGTGTTGCCAAGCCACACGTCGTCACACGGTGTTGCCAGAGTCTCCGTGAGTACTGACTGCTTTTTCTTTGAATTTCTTGGGCGTCGGGTGGGTGTGTCGCTCACTGGTCCACGACAGCTATAGGTAGATGGATGGTAGTTTGACAAGGGTTGTTGACGACCTGGTTTTGTCCCGTATTTAAGGCGCTGATGGTATACGGTCTGGGAGACATGGGATGATGCAAGAGTTTGAAAGCAATACAAAAATTTTTGTCTCTTTTCTTTTTATGCCTTATATGAGCGTCATCCGTTTGATAAGTCGTTGAGCACGACGACACGGCCCTTGAGCACGACGACACGGCCCTTGAGCACGACGGCACGGCCCTTGAGCACGACGACACGGCCCTTGAGCACGACGGCACGGCCCTTGAGCACGACGACACGGCCCTTGAGCACGACGGCACGGCCCTTGAGCACGACAACACGGCCTTTGAACACGACGACACGGCCCATAAGCACGACAACACGGCCCTTGAGCACGACCACACGGCCCTTGAGCACGACCACACGGCCCTTGAGCACGACCACACGGCCCTTGAGTATGATGCTGTCGCCGGTAATTGACTAACCCTTTCAAGGTCAGGCCCAAAACGCCGCGCCACCGCACCGTCGTAAAGTCGGGCTGTCGTGCTCACGGGTCGTGAATTTGTGCTCGAGGATCGTGCCGTCGTGCTCTAGGGTCGTACCGTCAAGCCTAAGCGACGCAACGTCGTGCTCAAGGGTCGTCTCGTCCAAGGTAAACACACACACACACACACACACACACACACACACACACACACACATCACCACCATCCGGGCCTGATCGTCCCTTCCCTTTGGGCGTCCCGCATGGCGGTCGGTCCGCCCACCGCGGCCGCCCGTAGCCCCTCCGTCATTCAGTGGAGGAGGTTCTCAGAGGCCACGGCCGCCCGCCGCTCACTACGCCCATCCGTCTCCTGCAGTGATCGCTGGTGCTGTGGTCCGCGCAGCCCTTGCAAGTATGCCTCATCAAACCTCAATATTGATAAGTCCGCACCATTGATCCCCCCTCCACCCACCACACCCCACCACAACAACCCACCCACCACCCACCCCCTCCAAAGGCTAAACATCATCGTCCAAAGACAAAAGAAAGGCTGTTGATCCGTTTTCTATTGGCCCCTGGGCCGAGAGAGGAGGGGGGGTGGCTCCTTTTTTTCAAAAGCTTCACACTCGTCTGGGTTTGAATGGTAATGCAAAACATTTATTCGGTAATAGCCCACCCGCATGTCCCGGCATCTAAAGTGGCAGCCGGGATGAATGTTGGCACGACGGGAGAGTTGTTCACGGCGTTTTATTTTCTGGTGTTTTCCCTGACCCGCCGCCCCCATTGTCTACGTTGCTGTACGGGGTAGGGGGTGTGTGTCCTTGTGTGCGTGTGTGTGTGTGTGGGTTTCGGTCTGTCTGTCTGTCTGTCACTCCGTTTATCTCTTGTCTTTCTGTTTATCCATATATTTTGTGTGTGTGTGTGTGTGGTTCGGTCTGTCTGTCTGTCACTCCGTTTATCTCTTGTCTTTCTGTTTATTCATCTGTTTTGTGTGTGTGTGTGTGTGTGTGTGTAAGAGTGACTGTTCTTGATTAATTAAATCCATGTGTACTGGGCGGGGAGGGAGTTCTACACTCGTGGGGTCCTATCTCTTGAACTCTTTCTCTGCCATCGGACGACAATTTGAACTTTCATATGTTGTCAGACTTCGTAGTTTCCTCACTCAGTGTATTCCATTCACCCACATCTCTGGTCTTTCGCACCTTTTCTACCGTGTTTCTTGCTTGATTACTTGTTTTGGTCTCTGGTTCTTGCTTGATTGCTTGCTATGGTCTCTGGTTCTTGCTTGATTACTTGCTATGGTCTCTGGTTCTTGCTTGATTCCTTGTTATGGTCTCTGGCTCTTGCTTGATTACTTGTTATGGTCTCTGGTTCTTGCTTGATTCCTTGTTATGGTGTCTGGTTCTTGCTTGATTACTTGTTATGGTCTCTGGTTCTTGCTTGATTCCTTGTTATGGTCTCTGGTTCTTGCTTGATTCCTTGTTATGGTCTCTGGTTCTTGCTTGATTACTTGTTATGGTCTCTGGTTCTTGCTTGATTCCTTGTTATGGTCTCTGGTTCTTGCTTGATTCCTTGTTATGGTCTCTGGTTCTTGCTTGATTACTTGTTATGGTCTCTGGTTCTTGCGTGATTACTTGCTTTGGTTTCTGGTTCTTGCTTGATTCCTTGTTATGGTCTCTGGTTCTTGCGTGATTACTTGTTATGGTCTCTGGTTCTTGCTTGATTCCTTGTTATGGTCTCTGGTTCTTGCTTGATTCCTTGTTATGGTCTCTGGTTCTTGCTTGATTCCTTGTTATGGTCTCTGGTTCTTGCTTGATTCCTTGTTATGGTCTCTGGTTCTTGCTTGATTCCTTGTTATGGTCTCTGGTTCTTGCTTGATTACTTGTTATGGTCTCTGGTTCTTGCGTGATTACTTGCTTTGGTTTCTGGTTCTTGCTTGATTCCTTGTTATGGCCTCTGGTTTTTGCTTGATTACTTGTTATGGTCTCTGGCTCTTGCTTGATTATTTGTTATGGTCTCTAGTTCCTCTTTCCCACTGCATCTTCCGAAGGACTGTTTCCCCTGATCATAATTTTCAGTTTGCTTTAGGGAACTTACAGGTTGTAGTGAGATCTAACCCTCCTTACTCCTCTTTCTTCTAATGTGGGCAAGTTTGGTGGGTTCTAATCTCTTTTTGTAACTCCGTTCTCTTACTGAAGATACTATGTTCACGTTTCTTTAAGCCTGATCACCGAACTTGAGGTGCATAATCTAATTTGGGTCTACTCTGTGATGTGAATTGTTTATTGAACTTCTCCTTTACCCTCTCGTCTGTAAATGCAGCTTTGATATTAACCAGTGTACAGTTTGACTCCTCGACAGTTCTAATGTGGTGTTTCAAATGGTAGACTGGAGGGATGTAGATTCCACATGTAGATATATGTAACTTGTGTCCTGTAAGTTATAGTCATATAGAGCCCCCACTTCCCTGTGTCCCATCTTCATTGCATTGCATTTAAGTTGAAATTAACCATCCACGTATCAGACTCTCTCCTGGGCTGTGATAATCCTTCAAGTTGAAATCGTGGTCATTATTTCTCTCGTGCAGAGAGAGAGAGAGAGAGAGAGAGAGAGAGAGAGAGAGAGAGAGAGAGAGAGAGAGAGGGAGAGGAACGGCGGTGAGAGTATGTGGGAAGTTGAGGGAGAGGATGTGGGAGGAGGAGGGAGGGGAGGGAGAGTGTGTAAGAGGCAGTGTGAGAGGGACAAGCCGGACGCGGCACTATCTCGTGTATCGAGACAATAGCCTCATTGATAATCGATTATTGTGAAGATTCTCCACCAGATAAGGTGGCAAACATGCCCCCCTGCTGATACAACAAAACACTTGGCTCGGGTGGAGGAGTGGGCCGTGGGCCTGGCGGCGGAGTGGGCCATGGGCTGCAAAACTCGGGCGCAAGAGTGGGCGGTTGGGGTTGGAAGATGAGACAGTGCTTGAGGAGGTGGAGGAGGAGCGGACATTTAAGGCCGAAGGTGAAGGTGCAATAGTGAGAGGTGGGTTAGAAGGTAGGAAGGTGGTGCAGGAGGAAGAACAGTGGGGCGTTTGCGGCTTAAGGAGGAAGGGGAAGGTGCGATTCCAGATGGGGCGGTCTCGTGGGGCGGAAGGTGGAGATGCAGGGAGAGAGGGTGGAGGAGGAGGGACAGATGAGGGTTGATAAGAACGCCTCGATAAACTCTGTTACTCAGCAACCGACAGGCTGTGTGTGCGTGAGGAGGAGGAGGAGGAGAGGGCACTTGTGGCCCCGGGATGCGACAGGAACCAAAGGACTCTGGATTTGTTTGAGTTTCCCCTTCGACGGGTATATATATTTTTTTTTTTCCCACTTGAAGTCGATGTTTATATCAATATCAGATTTTTAGAGCTAGATCGTTGGATTGAAACCTTTTCGGTGGCAGAGCGGGTTAAAGGGAGGGTGGTATACCTCCCTGGGGGTGTAAGGGGGTTGTCCGTGTCGTCGCCGCCAGTGTCCGCGGTCGTCAGCGTCCGCGGTCGCCAGTGTCCGCGGTCGCTAGCGCCAGGGGGGCGCAGGGAGAGGCAGGTCGGGAGGCGAGTGATCGATGCCGACGCGTGAAAATATCCAAAAGATTTGATGAATTGCATAAGATAAGATGTTCGTAGATGCGGGAGAGTGGCCGGGCTGTGTTACTGGGGGGGTGTTGACGTGTGGGTTTTGTAGTTACCAGTGGGAAGGTCTTGTACTTACCAGTGGGTAGGTGTGTTGTGTTGAATGGCTGGGGTGAGGCATGTCCGTGGCTGTTGCAGTTACAAGTGTTTGTTCTGAGCGTTCAGCATGTATTGGTGTGGTGAACTGTGTGTTGCAGTTACAAATCTAAAGTGTTGTTGTGTTGAGCAGGAGGGCAAGGTTGGAGAGTGAGGTATCCTTTTACCCACAGATCCCGTCCGCTCGCCACTGATTTAGAAATTCATCCTCAGTGATTAATACATCTATAACTCCTCGTATAGTTGTTAATGGGTCATGATGGATGCCAGGATGGATGATCGAGAGGGTGAGTTGAGAAATGGGGTTCGTCTGTTATGTCGACGAGCGGTGTGTGCCTCGCCATGTGCTCTTGCCTTCAGGGATATTCAGAGACAGTTATATGCTCAGTCTCAACTTATGAGCGCCTTTTTTTAAACTTGCAGGGTCCATCATCGCCTCTCTCATACGAACACGACTGGTCGAGTCCAAAGCTGCACTTTACTGGTCTCTGTTTGTAGAGTTTTTCCAGATTTATGATTGTTGCTGAGAAATATGGAAGCCTTATATCATCGTATGTTTGAACGGTCTTCACTCGGTATGAATTGTTAACTGGAAACACTTCAGTCCACGAGGCAACACACACACTGGGAACTGGCGAAGTGTTGCATGTTGGCCGGTCAGGGGAAGTGACACTGAGTGAGGAATGTTCTCTCGATCACCTGGACTCTTCATGATGTTTACTCCACAATGTAAACACTGGTGGTGAGTGCTGTAGGCGTTCTCCTCCCTCCCTCCCTCACCATACACCGGTGGTGAGTGCTGTGGGCTTCCTCCTCCCTCCCTCTCTCCCTCACCATACACCGGTGGTGAGTGCTGTGGGCGTCCTCCTCCCACTCACCCCCTCGCCATACAGTGGTACTAAGGCCGTACCTACTAAGGTGATCTCGGGATCTCTCACTCAGTCGTGGTGGTAGGAGCTGTAGCCAGAGTGGCATCAGTAAGGGTGGGGGGAATGGTGAGTGTGTCGGGCCTGTTGTTATCTGGTCCAGCAGGAGCAGCACCCGGGGACAGATGACATCGCGGACACTCCCTCCCTCCCGTGCCTGCTGCTGGCCCAGCGCTGCCCTCAGCCTCTCACCGTATCGGAGATCCGCCCGGATTGAGACGCCTGACCCCAACCATACCGTGGGGGGCCCCCTCCCTAATTTCACTGCACCCATTCCTGGATTTTGTCTTGTTTTATGACGAGGATTTTATTTTTGTATAGATAGATAGATAGATAGATAGATAGATGCTAGATGGATAGATAGATATTTTTCCAGAGCTTATGTGTTCCTCCAGATGAGGAAGCCCCCGGCTGTACCCTCCTCATCATGAGTACCGTGAGGAAGCTTCGTGAGGTGTGCGCCCCTCCTCATCCGTAGTAGTCAGTCAGTCAGTCACACGCTCCTGCTCACCTCATGTTTATGAGGCGGTGTGTGTGTGTGTGTGTGTGTGTGTGTGTGTGTGTGTGTGTGTGTGAGGGGGAGGAGGAGGAGAAGCCTTTAGGGTGACGGGCTGCAGTCGCTGCTGCTGTCTCAGCTGACATGTGTCAGTCGGGGATGCATTTGCTGGCGGGCTGACGTGTGTGTGAGTGTGTGGGGCAGTGAGGGAGGGAGGGAGTGAGGGAGAGGAAGGCACCCCATCTGTCTTGTGTCAGCTGATGGGAGTGGCGGCCCAGCTGACGTCTTCCTCGCCACCTCCTTGACCACACCGCTGACGCTGGGACCAGTTTGCTGACATTTCGTCACTAGTAAAACCCTACCCGAAGTAAAAGATAAAAAAAAATAAAGACATTTTACTCTGTTTGTCCTTTAGTTTCAGTAATCATCTTAGTTTAGGAGTTCGAACGTGTAGGAAAGTGTTCGTCGTATTCAAAGACAGTGACTCATTCCATTGACCTTGTGAGTCGAAGTTCACACAGGCACACACACACACACACACACACACACACACACACACACACACACACACACACACACAAAATAATAAAATGGACGACGACAGGTTTGGGTTCAAGATTCAGAGGGAGAGAGAGAGAGAGAGAGAGAGAGAGAGAGAGAGAGAGAGAGAGAGAGAGAGAGAGAGAGAGAGAAGGACCTCGGACATTGATTGGTTCGTGTGCTCTAAAAGTTATTCCTTGTGGTTACGAACGGTATGTCAAGTTCGTTGCCATTGGTGCGTTTTACGTAAGATTTAAGGGAGGGGGGAGGGGAGGGGAGGGGGGTTTGATACATGCCAACGTTGGTAGAGGGGGGAGGGAGGGAGGGGGGGTGGCAAGTATAGCCAGCCAGTTCAGCAGGTAGGAGGGACCTGGCAGGAAAGAGGAGGGAGAGGGAAGGAGGGAGGAGATCGGACAGGAGGAGCAAGCAGGGAGAGAGAGAGAGAGAGAGAGAGAGAGAGAGAGAGAGAGAGAGAGAGAGAGAGAGAGAGAGAGAGATCAGTGTTGCCATGAGACATGTTGGAGGACCTTTGAAGGGGAAGTTGGTAGGGGTGCAGCTGAAAGAGACCCAAAATACAAGTTTGAAGTTATAACACACTTTCTCGTGTCTCATAGATCTTCGCTACTGTCGTACGTGTGTGTGTGTGTGTGTGTGTGTGTGTGTGTGTGTGTGTGTGTGTGTGTGTGGAGTCCTTAGCACCTACAGCGGGACCCATCTCTACCTCAGAGGAGCCCCTCAGCACTTCCTACATGACCTAGCCTTACACCATGAGCCCTGAACACCTCCTACAGGATACACACCTCCTACAGGAGCCCTCAGAATCTCCTGCAGGACCCTCCCAGCCCTCTCTTAGGAACCCTCAGCATCTCCTACAAGTCCCAGCTCTCTCTCTCTCTCTCTCTCTCTCTCTCTCTCTCTCTCTCTCTCTCTCTCTCTCTCTCTCTCTCTCTCTCAGGAGCCCTCCAACCCCGCCCTTGGTATAAACAATAGGAGCCGCGGGGGGATGTCGGGGTGGGGGTGACGGGGTCAGGAGAGCGCCCCTCCTACGACTTCCATACACGACTGGTATCGGAAATCGGTGTGGCGGCCGACCAGGTTATCTGACGTGGGTGGTGGACATGATGATCCCCGGGGCACCGTGGGCGCTCGACGCACACCTCTCTCTCTCTCTCTCTCTCTCTCTCTCTCTCTCTCTCTCTCTCTCTCTCTCTCTCTCTCTCTTAGTATCGTCTCGAGGAGGATGTGTGACCGTTCTGAACCCTCTCCAACTATCGTCCTGTCACTTTGACTTCCTACTGTCTCCAGTGTCTTTTGACTTCTACTGCCATCCCAGGTCTTTGAATCCCACGTCGTCATCTTGTGTTTAATACATCACCTTGAATCCCCCAATCTTCTCCCTAATCACCAGGATGTGATTGGTGATTGGCTATCTTCGCCTCGAGATTGAGGAGCATCTCCTGTTGTAGTAATTAATATGTAGCACTGGGGTCTGATCCTCAAACTTCCATCACTCGACTTCCCTCCTTCACTCCGTTTTCTCTCTCACACACTTAGCTTTCTCTCTGAGATCGTTCCTTTTGTTTATGAACTGACGTTGTGGTCCTTCCCCTGTCGACATGGTCTTCCTCAAGATGCTGTCCTGTCTCCTACGCTCTTCTCTTTCTGCCAAAAGACCATCTTTCCTCGTAGAGATAACACCCCCAGCTTATACACAGATGATTCGACATCTTTCCGCAGTCAAACCTCTTCCTAGTTTTATTTGATTTGAGTCCTCTCGCACAACCACTTTCGCACCCTCATAACAGGTAGCGTTATCCTGTGTACTGCTGGCCAGGGGTAAGAACCTAGTTGAAGTTAACGTCTCTCTCTATCTCTCAGCTTTCCTTTCTCCTTCCCTCGTTTGGTGTCTCAGTTCTTCCACCACCCAACACAATGAGCACATACGTGGTATCGCCGTTACGTCTTATCTGTCTTGGGAGCTCCCCACATAACAGAGATAGCTATGTCTCCCCTTTAAGAACATGGGGGGAGTCTTAGCGAGATGCCATGGATTCCTTGTGTCGATGCGGTTGCTCTGATTATACAAAGGGATTGAGTCGTCTTGGTGTTGGAGTACTGCCCTCCTAAAAGTGGGGGGCGGATCGAACTCTCTATATTCACTGGATAGAGTACTGTTTTGAGGTCTCTCACTCTCGACATCAAAACTTGACCCCATTGTCTATACGCCGTGTGTCCTCGCCATGAGCTATGCCAAGAAAGATTCGGGGGATCGTAACTGCATCACATGGTTACTGAGTGTACTGATGGCAACTCGAGGATGAGCCTTTGTGATGTGTTTCTTTCCCTACACTGCCAGAACTTGGGACTTTTTTTTACATTATCACGTCTTCTGTTTTAAGAACTACAACCTGTCTCCGTTTAAAAGGCAAGTGTTCCCACTTCCTTAGAATTTCCTGGATTATCATTTTACATATTTTTCCTTTTAGATTTCAAAGCTTGGCGCTACTGAGAATGGCTGGGCTACCCTGCAGCTTTTGACTCAGATAAAGCTCGAACAACACTTAATCGTTCCATTCTTTTGAGTTATAGATGTAATGAGAATGAAGTGTTGTGGATGTCTGTGCCCCTTATAGCAGAGACCATCCATCATTTTAGCATCAGCAGCAGCAGCGGGTCAGGATAAGACTGTGTGCACAGCAGCCAGTCTGAGGGAGGCCTAGCACACAAGCAGGGAGGAAATTGGTCAACGCTGAGCCGGTAATGAACTAGTGGCTCCATGCTGAGCAGTTTCCAAACCACTGTATGTAAACCTGGTGGGCGGCGTCGGAGGAGGGGAGGCGACGGGTGAGTGAGGAGGAGGAGGAGGAGGAGAGAGAGGGAGAGAGAGAGAGAAGGAGACAGGGGATGTGGGGCTCTTGAAGACCACCTTCTAATGGGGGAAAGAGGACGAAAGTTCAGGGCTGCCAGACATTAAGCACTTCCTGAAGACCCTTGCTGGAGTAGGCCAGGGCAGGACCCACCGCTGCCTGATGTGAGACAGGTGAGAAAGGAGGATTCCCGAAGGAGGCCTCCGTCAGTAGCAGAGGCATATTATCAAATGTGTCAGCCGAACACAGCGACGTTGTTCACTTAGTGTGTTCATAACTCGAGTGTATTGGTTAGCTGTCCGATGAGATCTATAGGAGGCGCGTGGTAAGGTCACATGACCCAGGTGGCCCCGGATCGACCCAATTCAGCACCCGGACTCATCTCAGACGACCCCCTCAGTCCTTGGCTCTGGACTCCTACCGTGATGTACAGTTGTGGGCAAAAGTAAACTGTCATACGTGCGCGCATTCAGGGCTGTAACAAGGTGCTCTCTCTCTCTCTCTCTCTCTCTCTCTCTCTCTCTCTCTCTCTCTCTCTCTCTCTCTCTCTCTCTCTCTCTCTCTCTCTCTCTCTCTCTCTCTCGTCAAGCTGCGACGGAGGATTCGATACAGTTTCGCCCAGGGCGAGTACCAAGACCTGTGTGTGTACCGGAGGACTTACAGTCCCACGAGTGTTCACAGTCACTCAGGATTTACCGTGATGTGGGATGGACCAGACCTCGCCGCGCGTCGCAAAACGAAATCTGGAAATCATCTCCGGAGGGAATCCCAAGGTTAGGTGTCATGGTGTACTCCCTCCCTTCCCTCTCCCTCCCTCCTCCCTCCCTCCCTCCCTCCCTCCCTCCTTCCCTTCCCATCCCTTCTCTCCCTTGGTGACTCTTAGACTGCTGCACCAGTATTACCATCACAAAGCCTTGAGGAATCCCCTCCCCCGCAGAGTTGGTACACATACTGACGGGGCTTTTGGTGGGTTCTGTGGCGTCGTCGCCAGGTCCCACTTACCGTATTATCGTGGGGCGTGACCCATGGTGCCCCCGCTAGACAAGCTGGGGTACTCTCGTGTTCGCGCTCAACCCCTCCCCGCCCGCCCTCCCTCGATCTCCCAGGTCCTGGATGGGGACGTTTTCTGAAGGTGTTTTCCCGTGAAGGTTTTGTGTTTCCCAGTATACGGGATTCTATGGTTCTCTTATTATTTTTTTTCCCCAAACGGAACGAGGCTTTTCTTCGACTTTGGTTCAGTGATCGACCATCGTGTTGTGGGTGCGCCAGGAACCCAGGGACAACGACGGGGTAAACGGGACACACATCCCGAGGGTCCCAAGGCCCCTCGACGGCGTGGCAGTATACAGGTCGCGGATCCCATAGGTCGCGGATCCCACAGGGTCGCGGATCCCACAAGTCGCGGATTCCACAAGTCGCGGATCCCACAAGTCGCGGATCCCACAAGTCGCGGATCCCACAAGTCGCGGATCCCACAAGTCGCGGATCCCACAAGTCGCGGATCCCACAGGTCGCGGATCCCATAGGTCGCGGATCCCATAGGTCGCGGATCCCACAAATCTCGGGTCGTTAGATTGTGTTTGGTGTTGTTGGTGTGACGTCCCGCTGCTCCCGTCACTCACCCCGTCACAGGGCGTCATTTTGTGACGTCCCCTCACACCCTGTCACACGGTGTTACGGTCCGGGTTCTCCTTACCTGGACGTGTTCCTTTGGGGGGATTAGGATTCCTGCGCCGTAGGAAGGACCTCTCAGACTTGGGGGGGAAAGACATCCCATGGAGTCGGGTGCTGGCGAGCCTTGGGATTGGCAAGTCCCTATTTAGATTGGCTTCACGAGGGTGGAGGATGCTGTCATGCGCTGCTGAAGGAGAGACCCTGTTATGTGTGTGTAGGATGCCCTCATACTCTGCTGAAGGAGCCCCCATGTGTGTGTGTGTGTGTGTGTGTGTGTGTGTGTGTGTGTGTGTAGGATTCTACCATATGCTGCTGAGGGGGGCCTTATAATGTGCGCGCGTGTGTGTGTGTGTGTGTGTGTGTGTGTGTGTGTGTGTGTGTGTGTGTGTAGGATCCTATCATCCACTGGCGACGGAAGCCTTGTGTGTGGGTAGGCCGTAACGAGTGGTAGATGTGTGTCACATCATGGCTTGTGTACGTGTTATCCAGGTGTGTATAGCCCATACCCCGCGTGTGTGTGTGTGGTACCAGGTGCACCTCTCCCTGGATGTGTAAAGAAGAGATGGACGTCTTGTGGCCACGGATTGTCGATCCCTGATGACGCTGTGCTGTCATGTTTGGGCTGTGTCATCATGTTCCCGGCTGTGTCATCATGTTCTTGGCTGTGTCATCATGTTCTAGATTGTGTTATCATGTTCTGGGATTTGTTATCACGTTCAATACAGCTATGTTGGTGTACAGTCTATGGGAAGTGAGTACAGCGACGAGGGCAGCTAACTCCGGAGAGCCATCTGCCCCAGGGTTGCGAGAGGACATAGGGGGCCAGTTCCCTCAGGGCGGGTGAGGGAGGGAGAGAGGGAGGCAAACAGACAGCACAGACTTACTCGCTCCTCAAGTGATGTGTGATCGTTCAAGCTCGTCTTCAGCCAAAGTTGGTTGGCTTCCACATGATGTGTTTCCGTCAGTCTTGCCACAGCAGCTGCCCACACACACACACACACACACACACACACACACACACACACACACACTCCTCTCTTGTGTTCTCCTTCCCCCGGCGTGTGGCCGCGGTCCGCGTCCGTGACCGGCAGTACAAGGGCGGCCGCAAGTGTGTACTGGGCCGTGGCGGCCACAGCTGACCCACAACACCTGCGACACAGGCTGCTGCTGCTGCTGCTGTGTCCAGCTGCCCCCGTTGACCCAGGGTCTCCCGCTGGGTCAAACACGGCCTCTCCTCTGTCTCGCTCCGGCCGACTGTTGGCTCTGCCGAGGTCACACAATGGCCTAACAACCCCGAACGAGGTGATAATTGGGTCGGCTTAGCGCTAATGATCCTCTCAGCGACGGGTTAGGTCAGCCGTGGGTCAAGCAGGTGAGGGCGGGGGTCAGACGGGGTCAAGCGGAAAAATAGGAGGTGAGTCAGTCGGCTCGGGTGGTTGAGCGGTCGGTAGTTAAGTGAAGGGTAGTTGTTCGGGTAGTTGGGTCAGACTGTTACAGCGCGTGACTGACGCATGCCAAGCCCCTCACAGCTCAAGACAACAGAGGAACCAAAGAATCGCCCTGCAGGAGACCTGACGTAGGCCATATCCGACGTAGCAATGTATGTTTTACAAACCCTCCAAAACTTAAGGACAGGATGTGTATACATATGTACCTGCAACATTTGTAACATGGCTAAAATGTGTACATGTAATATGCCTCCATTCGCCTTTTTTTTATGTATTACAAACGCGATAATATGTTCAGTTGGTCAGGTCGAGTGTTGAATGCCTCTCTCTCTCTCTCTCTCTCTCTCTCTCTCTCTCTCTCTCTCTCTCTCTCTCTCTCTCTCTCTCTCTCTCTCTCTCTCCCTGGTCGTCCTGGCCAGCAGCAGCAGGGTTGGTTGGTGTCCAGTTACCACCTTATTAGCGTCACCGTAGGGGTCGTGACGACTCCCCTCTCCCCTTCCCCCCCAGGTAAGGCACCTACCCTTCCGTCCCCTCCCCCTTCTTCACCTACCGTCCTGGGAAGGGGAAGACGAGACACCGGCTCTTCCCTTCCCACCTTTTCTAGGAAAGGGAAGGAAACATTGGGATGGAAACTTGTGGAAACACGAATGAAGAATTCCCCGACATGAAAGCACCATCGTGAGAGAAGGGTTCCTTCATCCCCACCTCTGGTTTCATTCCTTAGGCCAGATTTCAATCGACAGTTTAGTTTTAGTGTCCAAACATTTATGGTATAGATATATAGAGAGAGACATAGTGTTTCAGAGATAGTGTGGGTGATGAGCGACTTTCGTAGTAGGTAGATGGAGGCTGATATAGCCCACACAGTGGGTACAATACATCGACATACGACAATCAATCCTCACTTTCCTCGTATTCATTCTCATGGCTCAGAAGAGACCACACCACCTCCTCCTCCCCTTCTCCATGGTCACCATACCAGAAAGCACTCGCGTCATGGCACTAGCGTAACCAAAGTTCGTCCCACCAAGCACCTGCGATCCAGAAGGACCCAGAATACATCTGTCGAGACGAATGATCCTGCAGAAGGTGGGATTTTCACAGGGCCAGCCTTCTGCAGGGCCTGCACAGGGCTAAGGGCATCCCAGGCAGGTCCTTAGGGCGAGACGCGTTCCCGTGAAGCCTCTTGCTTTACTGTTCTGTCTCCATCTGAAGAGATTGAGGATTTAGGATGCTATCACTGTCCTCCAGCAGATAACTTAGTTATAGATCACTAGGTCTTCTGTCATCTGGCTTTCTTATGTACTGTCCTCCATTAGATAACCTCGCCATAGACCACCAGGTCCTCTGTCATCTGGCTTTCTTACGTACTGTCTACCAGCAGATAGCCTCGCCATAGACCACCTGGTCCTCTGTCATCTGGCTTTCTTACGTACTGTCCCCCAGCAGATAGCCTCGTCATAGACCACCTGGTCCTCTGTCACCTGGCTTTTTCATGTGCTATCCTCTAGCAGATAACCTCTTCATAGACCACCAGGTCCTCTGTTATCTTGCTTTCTCATGTACTGTCTCCCAGCAGATACCTCGCCATAGACCATCAGGTCTTCTGTCACCTGACTTTCTCATGTACTGTCCCCCAGCAGATACCTCGCCATAGACCATCAGGTCTTCTGTCACCTGGCTTCCCAGAGGAGCAGTCTGCGAGCCTGCCCAGGTAACAGAGGGGTAAACAGGTATACCAGAGTGTGTAGCAACATGTGCAGGAGCTGTGGCTGGCCGCGCGCACGCCCGCCCGCGCCCTCACAGTGTTTACCCCTACCAGGGTAGGGTAAGGGGGGTGGTGATCGTCCGCGTCTGTCAGGTTTTTTAAAACAACCGTAAGTGTTCGTATAAACCACCGCCGACGTCGGCAAACAAATCTGAATGAAAACAGGCGGGGTGGACGGTCACCCCGAGGCAGGAGACGCCGTGTTTGTTTAGCTGTGGCGCGGCCGTGGTCGTCAACACCCGCGTAATGACCTTCTGTTTCCTGCCAAGGGGAGGGGAAGGAGCCGCCATCTTGGTGACGTCACGGCGCCCTCGGTAGCCGCCCCCCCTCTTGTTTATACATCACTCACGTGACCGCCACGGTGATAGATTCTCGTATCCAAACATTCTCCTGCTCCTCCTTGTCCAAGATCGTATCTCGCTTTTCCTGAGAGACTCAAGTTCAAGCAAGTATGGACGCTGAGAAAGCCGATAGAACAGTGTTTTAACGCGTCCCCGTGAATGCCCAATTACCGAGTGAAATTAAGCTGTATCACTGGACGAATGTAAGGGAGATCAGACACCCGGATTTTTGTATCGAAGCTTGTCAGTGTCTGCTCGGACGTGACAGCGTCTTCTGGCTCGTCACCAAAAAGGGAGGGGGAACTTTGAGCACAGGGAGAATATTCTCCCGGGACGTGGGACAACCCTCTCATGGGATTGGACAATACCCATGACCCGGGTGTAAGAATAGAAATATTATTATCCACATTTCCTAAACGGGTAGAGACGTACCCTGACCCCAGCGGGCTCCCGTCAGAACCCGCCACCGCACGCAGACCCACTCCAACCCTCACCTCCTCGGAGTAGCAAGTTCCAGCCAATTTAAGCCCCGGTACCCCGCTGCTTCGCCAACAGTCTGCGCACCTTGAGTCCTCAGATGTAGCCGGGCTGGGGGCCGCTGGGCCAGACGTCTGGGCTCCCCCAGCCCGCCCCAGCAGGAGTCGCGGGTCAGCTTGTCACTCTGGACGGTGGCCGGGGCGTCGAGTTTCCCAGATAAACAGATTTATAATTGAGTGTGTGAGAGGCGGGGAGTGTGCGGAGGAGGCGTGCGTTGGCGGGCAGGTGGCCAAGCGTTAGCTGCTGGGGCTCCCGTAAAGGCAAAAGACACAGCCTCGCCCTGGCCACACCATGGGCCACGCTGGCCACACTGTAGGCCATACTGGCCACACTACGGGCCTCACGCTGGCCGCACTGTGGGTCATACTGGCCACACTACAGGCCACGCTTGCCACACTGTGGGCCATACGGGCCATGCTGGCCGCACTGTGGGCCATACTGGCCACACTACGGGCCACGCTGGCCACACCGTGGGCAACGTCGAAGGCAACATTGGCCAGAGGTAAATCACAGCTACGTTGGTAATGTTTACTATCACCATTTTCTATTAAGTTGATGTTTTCTGTTGGTTAACACTTCATAAATAAGCTTTTGATTCAAGACATAAATGACATGTTTATGGAAAAGAGAAGAGAGTTCTGCTGACGTGCTTAGAGCGTTAGTAGATGTCGATAGATAACCATGAGACGGTTAAGGAGATGTCCAAATTATTTTTATGCATCCGGCTCGCTCAAAGATGGCGAGCAACAGAAATCGGAATATCAAACCGCGAATTTCCTGGGGGAGTGAGCAAGGCACCCGAAGCTAAGCGTCCATAGGGGAATTATGCTAAATATTCCATGATGGTTAATACATAAGTATACGAATACCTGTATGACATAGGTTTTTATTTATTCATTAATTCTTTATAAAGATTTGAGTGCAGTTCGAAATTCTGACTCGGAATTTTTTAAATTATTGGGTAATACGGTGGAGGTTCAGCATTCATTACGAAGGAGTTTGCGAATCCGTTGAAATGACGTAGAAAAAAATAAGTGTTTTCCATCATCTGATCGAAAATTAAAAGGAAACACAGACCACTGCAGTAGAGCTGATAATCAGATGTAGTTTGATGTCAAAAACAAACATTTTGAATTGATTATGTTTCCGTTGTGTGGCTTCCCACTTTCTTGTCCTTCATATTCCCCCTACCCCTTCAGACCAAGTCTCCTCTCTTTCTCCTTCCCATTTAACCTTCAGCATCCCTCTTCATCACCACCTCCTCTCCCCCCCTTATCCCTTCCCCCCATTCCATCACTACCCCATGATCCCCGGGGGGGTCATGGGGTCGTGTTACGGGGGCGGGGGGAGTGTGTGTGTGGGGGGCGACGCTCCTCCTGCCCCATAACCCTTCCTCCCTCCCTCTCTCTCTCCCGGTCCTCCACCCCATCATGGCCCAGAGCGCCTCTCCTGCAACGCTGACAAACACGACGCGTTTGTTAGACCTCTTCGGGCGTGGGAGGGAGGGCGGGGCATGGCAGGTGAGGGAGGGCTGGTGATGCCACGCCACACCACAGAAGAGAAGGCAAGTGATACACATGATTGTCACCCTCAAATGTTCAAATGGAAAATGTGTGGGTATGTATGTATATATATATATATATATATATATATATATATATATATATATATATATATATATATATATATATGAACATAGTGCATTGAAACGCGCACCTTCATAGAACATACAAACCTCCAACAGCCAGGATCGAACCCGGGACCTCTGTGCAAGAGGCGGGAATGTAACCGCTAGGCTATGGGCCTGGCTAATAGGAAATAACTATTCGAATACTAATTACTATGTTCTATGTTCTATGAAAGTGCGCGTTTCTATGCACTATGTTCGTATTCATATACCTCCGCGTTGTACAGTTAGGTTCGGTGAAATGCTATCTGCTGGCTGTGTGCGCCTGTTGGGAAATGACCGGTGTAGACCCCGTTGCTCACCAACGTGAGACGAAGGTATTCGAGTACTCCGTATTTAGATAGTTATATCCTATTAGCCAGGCTCATAGACTAGCGGTTAGCATTCCCGCCTCTTGCACAGGGGTCCCGGGTTCGATCCTGGCTGTTGGAGGTTTGTATGTGGTATGTATATATACATATATGCCAATATCTTTTTTTACTCTTAGATTATCTGTATCATTCTCATTCATATACGAATTATTATTTTTTCATTAAATCCCCAACTCTCTCTCTCTCTCTCTCTCTCTCTCTCTCTCTCTCTCTCTCTCTCTCTCTCTCTCTCTCTCTCGTCTCAGCAGCAGGTTGTTTCTCCCCCACTCCCCCCCCCCCCCTCTTCTCACCCTGTCCCCCCCCTTTCCCGTCTGGTCCGGCCTCATCCAATCAGCGAGCCTCCCATGACAATTTGTGGTGGGTGTCGCGTGTAGGGATCTTGTTAGTCCAACTGAGGAGGGTTGTGTAGGGGGACAGGAGGGGAGGGAGGGGGAAGGACGGGGTTGAGGAGGGGGGAGGAGGTGGATGGGGAGGGGAGAGGAGAGGAGGAGGCTGGTAATGACCATTGGTCAACCCTCGTTCACCCGACCCCTCCTCACACCCGTCGCTCTCTCTCTCTCTCTCTCTCTCTCTCTCTCTCTCTCTCTCTCTCTCTCTCTCTCTCTCTCTCTCTCTCTCTCTCTCTCTGTGCTCCTCTTTGCCACCTCGCTAACCCGCTCGCACCGCCCGCTTTCCACCCACCCAGCCACTGCCACCCACTGCCACCCAGAGTGCTGGTGGTCACAAGGCGCTCTCAGTGCCGACCTTGTCTCGTCCGCGCCCTTGCTCGGGGTTCGATGCTTGTGTCATGGTTATGTATGCGCGGGTGTGGTTGTGGGCGTGGACGTCGGTGTAGGGATGGATGTGGGTGTGGAAGTGGGCGTAGGCGTAGGCGTAGGTGTAGACGTGAATGTAGTTGTTGGCGTAGACGTGGGTATTGGCGTTGGTGTAGGTGTAGGTGTGGACATGGATGTAGGCGTGGACGTGGGCGTGGGCCAGGGCCTTAGTGTAATAGACGACTAAGAACGCGATATTTATAGGGCATGATCAGGGCGGTACGACCCCTGGGCATGATGGCGTGACCCTTGACCTACCCTGAAGGGTCAGGTGAAGAGGTCACAACCACCCACCGTAAAGGAGTGACCCCATATACACCTGACCTCTCATTCTAAAGTATGACCTCTTATCACATGAAAGTGACCTTTTATCGCTATCTTATGACCTCTTGTCTTTAACACATGATATCCTATCTCTAACACATGGCCACCTGTCTCTAACACATGGCCACTTGTGTAACACATGGCCACTTGTCTAACACATGGCCACTTATCTCTAACACATGGCCACTTGTCTCTAACACATGACCCCTTATCTCTAACACATGGCCACTTATCTCTAACACAAGACCTCTTATGGCCTCTCGCGCGCGCCGTGTGTGTGTGTGTGTGTGTGTGTGTGTGTGTATGTGTGTGTGTGTGTGTGTGTGTCACCTGCCGCGAAAATATATTTTGGACGCGAGGAAGAAAATGTTGAAGTGCGGGCGGGCGAGGCGAGCGACCCAGGCAGCGCCGGGGGAGCGATATTTCAGCGCCATCGCTGAATATTTGGCTTCACGGTGTCCGGTGGCCTGGGGGTAACAAGCTGTCTTCCGGTCTGATGATCCATTTTCTCTCTCTCTCTCTCTCTCTCTCTCTCTCTCTCTCTCTCTCTCTCTCTCTCTCTCTCTCTCTCTCTCTCTCTCTCTCTCCGTTCTTTCGCCCTCCTATTTCTCCTCCTCCTCCTTCTCCGCCTCCGCCTCCGCCTCCGCCTCCTCCGCCTCCTCCTCCTTCTCCGCCTCCGCCCTCCTCCTCCTTCTCCGCCTCCTGCACCGTCGGCATCACCCGAGTGCCGGAGCTGTGGTGGTGTCTTGTGGTGACTTGATTAGCCGTAAAGCCATGACTCCTCCTCTCCTGCCGGGGGGGCGGCGGGCTACGCCGCTGCGCAGGGCAACGGTGACCTGCGCGGCGGAGTCGCTTGCCGGAGTGACGGGGGAAGTGTTGTGAGGAACCAGGCCCCCGCCCCTGGTCCCTGACTGAACCTCCAGAACCAGGCCCCCCTGAACCTCCAGAACCAGGCCCGCCCCTGGTCCCTGACTGAACCTCCAGAACCAAATTTCCCTGACTGAACCTCCAGAACTAGGCCCCCCTGAACCTCCAGAACCAAATTTCCCTGACTGAACCTCCAGAACCTAATTTCCCTGACTGAACCTCCAGAACTAATTTTCCCTGACTGAACCTCCAGAACCAGACCCACCCACCCCCTGGACCCCGACTGAACCTCCTGAATCAGGCCCCTTGAACCTCGACTGAACCTCCAGAACCAGCCCCCCCCCCTCGCTCCTCCCGCTAAACCTTGACTGAACCCTTGAGAATCCAGCTACTGAAACTCTGGTTCTGAACCTTCAGAACCCGACCAACGGTCCTTGACTGAACCTCCACACTGAACCTGAATCGCGTTTCACCACCTACCTCTCCTCTCCCACCTACAGTCAGTGGGTTCAAGCGATGCACGACTGTCTTGGTCCTCACCTATCGCCGGGGGGGGGCGGCGTGACCCCCAGAATCTAGGGGGAGGGGGGAGAGGGGAGAGGGGGAGATCTTTGGCACCGGATTTGACACACGTCTCGGGGGAGAGGGGAGGGGAGAGGTAGGTGGGGGAGGGGGTGAGGAGGGAGGGGGAGTGGGGGTGAGGAGGGAGGGAGAGGGAGGGGAATCGTCTCCTTCCATTGTCGTCCGCCATCTTGGATCGCCACACCAAAGGCGTTACCTGAAGAAATAGGGCCGTAAAGTTGTATGAGGGGGAAGGAAGGGGGAAATTACCCCCCTCTCTCACACGGGAGGGGAAGGAGGGGGGGAGAATTGTGTGTGGAGGGGGGGGGTTTAGCCAGACGTAACGCGGACCAGAACAGTCGACTGGCTCATAAATCACGTGACCTCTCTGCCCTCCCTGAGTGGTCCGCTGAGCGATGAGCCGTGACCAATCACGGGCCATTTTTCTCGTGACGTCACGGGATGAAGATGTCACGTGCCCCACATTTGAAACCTGCCGTCCATCCATCTTCTTCGGTGCAAAGTGGATGTAAAGTGGAGGAGAAAAAAAAAGAGTTATATTGTTCGTTTTGAGAGATGGATGTGAGTGAGGAGCCCCAGCCAACCAGTCTTGCCCGCCCGAGCAGGCCACACGGAGGAGGAGGAGGAGGAACTTGCGGTGGTGGCGGGCGTACGACGACGCCCTCTCCTCTGACGCACGCCCGGCAGTACACATCTGAACCCTTCCTCGACGTTTGCCTTGCGAGTGTATAGATTCCCAGTACTTCCTCGACGCCCGCCAGGCAGTACTCTTTACCCTCAACTCTCGTAACGTACAAATAAGTTACTCAAAATATGCCTTTTGAGTACTCTAATGGCATTTGACATTTTCCCATAAAAGTCGATGTACAAAATGGATTATCCAGAAGACGTAAGATAGAAAAAGAAAAAAAACGCCTCTAATATCCTGGAAAAAATGTTATGCTCAGTTGCAAAAGACCTACATGCCATTAGGTGCTATAGCTGGGGCGACGTAAGTGTGAATTTAGGGTCCACGTTATTCTTGAAATCATGTCGACAACATGTCGAGAGAGAGAGAGGGGGGGGTGGGTTGAGTCATGGCAGCTTGTGTGTGTGTGTGTGTGTGTGTTTGCAGATGATGCCGTAGTCCTGAGAGAATATAACAACTCCAATGGATTTCGATGAAGCGAAGCTATTAAACTCAGGCCAGACTCCATCTTTGGCTGGCCAGGTACATGGTCGCTGGCGTTCAACCCGGCTGACGACTACGATGATGTGGCACACTTGAGGCTTGACGTGCTAACTACCTAACTACCGGAACACCTCTGTAAAACTGTCCAGGAAACGCCCGTCTGTCTGTTGGTGATGAGGAAGATTATGATACTGAAGTTCTCGGACGAAGAAAACATCCAGAAAAATGAGTTGTCAGCGTATTATCAAGACTCCATATGGTGTGGACATTGCTGACTTTGAGATAAACAGATCTGCTGGAGAAAATGCAGAGGAGAACATGATGAATGGCACGTGAGATGAAGGAGTTGATGATGAGGAGCGAGACGGAAGATGGTGGTAGACATACTTGCAACCTGACATATTTCAAAAGACAAGGTTTTTCACATCGTTCAATGGTGGATACTTTCCTTTATCTTTTCTTTCTTTTCCGCTTCTCTGTGTATTTCAGTTAAGGTCCAGACTTGATGTGGGTGGACTTTCGCCCGTGACTGGAGCAGTCAACATAAAAAAAAAGAAATCCATGATCCTAACTCGACCTGACAGAGGTCTGTGATGTGGAAATACGTACACGGAGCTGTGAGAGGACGTACAGAGGAGTCAAGCAGGAAAATGAACAGTTTGGAAAGATATATTATTTTTCATATTATACTTGATCGCCGTTTCCCGCGTCAGCGAGTTAGCGCCAGGAAACAGACGAAGAATGGCCCATTCACACACACACACACACACACACACACACACACACATATATATATATATATATATATATATATATATATATATATATATATATATATATATATATATATATATATATATATATATTCATAAACGCCCATGCACGCACATATACATACATATACATAAGCATAGATAGACATATACATATATACACAAGTACATATTCATACTTGATTGCCTTCATCCATTCTCGGCGCTACCCCGCCCCACAAGATAGATGTGAAGATATTGTGTCGTCCAGCAAGAGAATGCGAGTGGATACGAACGCTTGGCGTAAGAAGAGGGAATGTCACAAGTGTTGATAGGTGCTCAGAGATTTATATAAGAGGGAGGGAGGGAGGGATTACAGAGATAATGTCCCTCCTCCCTATCTCATTGTATGTATATGGGTGATTACACTCTGACTCACCACACAGACTGATACGTGCTGATCTAAAACCAGTGGTGGTCGGTCAGGGTGACACACACACACACACACACACACACACACACACACACACACACACACACACACACACACATGTTGACGTACACAGAGGGAGTAGTAGCGTCGAGGGATGTGAGTGGAGGTGGGTGGGTGAGTGTCGGGTCTGGTGGTCGAGCTGGTATGGGGGCATCAGTTCCATGAGTCTGATGACCACAGTCACCAACAAAGGTCCAATTACCAGCCCGCATACTACCCTCCCTCCAACCCCTCCCTCATTCCCTCCCTCCCTCCCTCCCTCATCACTCCCTTCTTTCCGATCATAAGCTCTTTTTCCCCCCTCTCTCACTCCCTCCTTTCCTCCCTTCCTCCCTCCCTCTTTCCCTCTGGACGCCTGGTTCCCTCCCACCTCCTACCACCTCTTTCTCCATCCTTCCCTCCATTCTTCCCTCCACTGACCCTCCAGCAAGAAAATGAGTCTTTCTCAAGGAAAGACAGCAAGAAAATGAATCTTTCTCATTGTAAAAACCTCAAAAAAATTAATCTTTCTCAAGGAAAACCCGCAGAAATGAATCTTTCTCAAGGAAAAACATCAAGAAAATTAATCTTTCTCAAGGAAAACCCGCAGAAATTAATCTTTCTCAAGGAATAACCGCAAAAATCTTACTAGGGCACCTCACAGACGTGTCCAGAATACCACACAGTCTTCGACAACATGCGAGAACCAATCCCACGCCTTGTGATAGACAGCAAGTGATGATAGATAACGTGTGTGATGATTATCAAAGGTAATAGATATACTGATATTGCAGATGTAGTTCAACTGTGAAGTTGGCGAACACTGGAATGGACTATTCTTATCTGTAGTGAATGTAGTGATAGGTGATGTGAGTTATCATCTAACACTCCAACTTCAGTGCAAATGGTTTGTCTAACTTATCCTTCTTTTGGCCTCCAGCCATAGCGAGGCTGTGTGTGTGTGTGTGTGTGTGTGTGTGTGTGTATGTTTTGGAGGTGGTAACTTCTTCCCCCGTTTTCTCTTTCCTGTAGAACGTCCATGGCAGTATACTTTCTCTGCAGTGTATGTTGTTACTTGGGTCATATTTTCTTTTTCCCCTGCCGGGGGGTTGAGCCGGAGGGAGAGGTGGTTGAGTGGGTTGGGAGGTGCCTTCTGCTTTGACAGCAGATGACCTGGTCATGGACTGTCAGGTCTCCTATATCCTGGCCTTCCCTTGTACTCTCTTTCGTGTCTCCTCTCCCATATCCTTCCCTCCTATATCCTCCCTTCCCATATCCTCCCCTTTTGTATCCTCCCCTTCTATATCCTCCCCTCCCATGTCCTCCCCTCCCATATCATCCCCTCCCATGTCCTCCCTTTCCTTGTCCTCCCCTTCCTTATTCTGCCCTCTCATACTCTCCCCTTCTCCCCTTCCATTTCTTCTCCCTCTTATGCCCATCCCTCCTGTGACCTACCCCCACCCCTCCCATACCCTCCTCCCTTCACATGTTTCCAACCCCCCCATCCCTTCCATGCCCTCTCCTTCCTTCCCATGTCCTGGCCTCCTCCTACCCCTCCCATGTCCTGGCCTGACCCCGACCCCACTCCCCTGCCTGCACCACAGGACAAGCAACAATCAGATTACATTATTTCCTTTGGTTGATAATTGCCGACCAGCCAGATACTCTCCCCCTCACCCCTCCCAAGCCCTCTCTCACCCCTCCTAAGCCCTCTCACCTACCCCCCTCCCTCCGAAGCCCTCTCTCACCCCTCCTAAGCCCTCTCACCTACCCCCCTCCCTCCGAAGCCCTCTCTCACCCCTATGCCCTCTCTCTTTCGTCGTCCTCGTTCCTCACCCCACCCAAACACCCACCTCCCTCCTCCCTCAACCCCTCACCCCTTTCACTCCCTCACCCTTTCGCCCTCATCCCGTCCACCATCACCACTCCACATCCACCCTCCCTGTCTCCCTCACTCCCTCCCTCACCCCTCACACACACACACACACACACTCATGGGTCAGACATTATTGTGAGTGACCTACTTACTCCCCTCGGCTGTGACTGGGTCGCCACTACCCACCACTACCTACCGCACCGCCACTACCCACCACTGCCCACCGCCACTACCATCACATGGGATATGGGTGGGTGGGTCTGCCTATGTACCATTTCCCCTTCTGTGTCTCCTGTTCAACCACACACACACACACACACACACACACACTGCTACTCTACACCCATTTCTCCCGTAGACCCAGAATGCCAACCTAACCCAATCCAACCCAATCTAATCTAACCTAACCTAACCTAACCTAATCTAGCTCTTTTTGCCTTTCCGATTTAAACTCACATCATCAAGTTTCTAATCTCTCCCACCATCACAAGACGTCCAGCCTGGAAAAGACACTAATATTCGTGTGTGTCTGTTCGTAACACTGATGCCAGACACGCCATACATATCCCCTTCTCCCACTGTACGATTCGTCTAACTCCACTGACTGACTGCCCACCCCGCTCCCTCCCTCATTGGACAAACTCCACTTCGCTTGGTGTAAGAGACAACATGATCTATGTTAAAGTTAGACAGTTCTAACTTGAAAGATTTCCTAACTTCGCCTAGCTTATCCTAACGTAATATAACCCCTAGTTTAGCTAGGCTAGCTAGCATGGCGTAACCTAACTTAGCCATGCGTAAACATAGCATTGCACTGCATGGTGGTGTACCTAGGTAAGCATAGCCTAGTGAAACTTAGGAAGGCTAGGTATAAACTAGCCAATCAAGAGTTAGTTTAGCCTAGCATAGTTTTTTTTTTTTATCCAACCCTAGCTCAACGCAGTAGTATAACCTAGTAACGTCGCATAACCTAGCTAACGTAGTATAACCTAGCTTAGGAGCATAACCGAGCCTAATTAAGCTGACGTGGCGTAACGTAGGTTTCACCTAGCCTAGTTGCCTAGCCTAGCATAACCTAGCCTAGCCTAGCCTAGCCTAGCATAACCTAGCTTAGCCTAGCCTAGCATAACCTAGCCTAACCTAGCGTAGCCTAGCCTATCCCAGCCGCTTAGAAGCATAACCGAGCTTAATTAAGCTGACGGGGCATAACGTAGGTTTCAACTAGCCTAGCTTAGCCTAGCCTAACCTAGCCTAGCCTAGCCTAGCATAACCTAGCTTAGCCTAGCCTATCCCAGCCGCTTAGAAGCATAACCGAGCTTAATTAAGCTGACGTGGCATAACGTAGGTTTCAACTAGCCTAGCTTAGCCTAGCCTAGCCTAGCCTAGCCTAGCATAACCTAGCTTAGCCTAGCCTATCCCAGCCGCTTAGAAGCATAACCGAGCTTAATTAAGCTGACGTGGCGTAACGTAGGTTTCACCTAGCCTAGCATAGCATAACCTAGCCTAGCCTAGCCTATCCTAGCCGGGCCCCAAGCAGACGGTCATGATCAGTGTTACGAAACCTGTCTGGCTGCTTTAACGTCAGCGGGGCAGCTCAATTGTCCCATTGTCCCACGTCCTGGGTCTAGTTCCCACGCTTCCCCTACCCCCCCTACCCAACCCCCACCCCCCCACATCCCCTCCTCACCACCACCACCCCTCACCCCCTCTCCCCTTACCACCAGCCTCCCCTCGTCTCCCCTCTCCCACAGGCAGGGCCCAGATTGAGTGCCATCGCTGTAATGGTCGGGCTGTGATATTGATGTAGTGCCAGTCTTAGTCAGGCCCTCTTGTGTGTGTGTGTGTGTGTGTGTGTGTGTGTGTGTGTGTGTGTGTGTGTTGTGTGTGTGTGTTTGTGTGATTGCTATTTGTGTGTTATGGAGAGAGAGTTTTACACTTGTTTGGCCCCGTTTCTTGACCTTGTGTGCATATATATATATGCATATATATATATATATATATATATATATATATATATATATATATATATATATATATATATATATATATATATATATATGTGTGTGTGTGTCTGTGTGTGTGTGTCTGTGTTAGTACGTATGTATGTTGTGTTCTCTGTGTGTTCTTTCCTCTTTATTTCACTTCACCTTCTCTGTCTTCCCATCCATCCTCTCTCCTCTCCCAATCATACCCTCCCCATCCACCCTCCCCATCACCAGACACACACACCCCATCCCCCCATCACCAGACACACACACACACACCCCATCCCATGATAAACACAAGGGTAACACAAACTCTCTCGTGGTTCCCCGAAGAACACACACACACACAAAAAAAAAAGAACACTAGAGATGTTTCGGGAATCACCAGAAAAAAATATATATTTATTATATCAGTTGCCGTCCTCAGCGAGGAGTGTCGGAGGGAAGAGAGTGACCAGGTTCTAATGGGTGGAATGGTGTTGGCTGGAGCCGGGTGGAGTGGAGCGGAGGTGTAATGGGTTTATCGCGCAATTGTAGTCGACGTCGTATGACTGCAGGTAATGGGACGATACATGATGGTAAAGACTCTTAGAATATTTAACTATTGATAATGGGTCTGTAACTCAATGGTCAGGAGGTTGTGTAGCTGTAGACAATGGGTCTGTAACTCAGTGGTCAGGAGGTTATGTAGCTGTAGACAATGGGTCTGTAACTCAGTGGTCAGGAGGTTATGTAGCTGTAGACAATGGGTTTGTAACTCAATGGTCAGGAGGTTATGTAGCTGTAGACAATGGGTCTGTAACTCAGTGGTCAGGAGGTTATGTAGCTGTAGACAATGGGTCTGTAACTCAATGGTCAGGAGGTTATGTAGCTGTAGACAATGGGTCTGTAACTCAGTGGTCAGGAGGTTATGTAGCTGTAGACAATGGGTTTGTAACTCAATGGTCAGGAGGTTATGTAGCTGTAGAAAATGGGTCTGTAACTCAATGGTAACGAGGCCATGTGATGTAGGTAATGGGTTTAACGCACTTGTTTAACCCCATATGCGCGACGGTACGACCCTTGAACGTGACGGGACGACCCTTGAACACAGCGGGACGACCCTTGAGCACGACGGGACGACCCTTGAGCACGACGGTACTACCCTTAATCACGACGGGACGACCCTTGAGCACGACAGAACGACCCTTAATCACGACGGGACGACCCTTGAGCACGACGGTACGACCCTTGAGCACAACGGGACGACCCTTGAACACGACGGTACGACCTTTGGTTATGATGGCGTGACCTTGGACTCACCCTCCCCCTCATCACCCATTAGTGCCTTGCTCTCCCCCTCACCACTCATTCGCCTCATCACCCATTAATGAACCCTTACCTTCGACCCCCTTCATTAATCACGCCTCCACATGTTACCCCATCACCCCATCAGTGCTCCGTCTTACATGCCCTCTCTCCATTACTACCCCTTCACCCATGACGCTCCATCACTTATTTAAACGCCAACCCATTGTCTTTCTCACTTATTGCCCACTACTTACTCCTCGCTCCCACCTATTACCCACTACTTACATTTCCCTCCCACCTACTGAACACTGTACCTACCTCCTACCCACTCGACTTACTTGATGTGTGTGTGTGTGTGTGTGTGTGTGTGTGTGTGTGTGTGTGTGTGTGTGTGTGTGTGTGTGTGGGCTCGGAGTGCCATCTCTGGCACAGGTCGGTCCATAGGGATGATCGCACAGGTCTGAATCCCCGTTGATGTAGTCGGTCCACAGTCAACCCTGCTGTTCATCTTAGCCCCCCCCCCCCTCTTAGAGGTTGGTCGATAGATTGGGTACCTGGCTTAGATTAGGGCCTATATGTTTTGGACAATCACATGTTTACCAAATGGCGTCCTAGCTTCGTCTCTTCGATGTATATCAACTGACTGTTATATTTCTCTCTTGTGTCTCCCCTGATGATGTGATTATTACACGAAAGTGCACTTGGGAACTTATCGTGTTTCATTTTCCCCGTGGACTCATAGGAATAAAAAACGACTTTCATGAGTAGTTTCATTAAAAACGACTTTCATGAGTAGTTATTTTACATTATAAAACTAACTCTCAAAATCTTGCCTGGTGGCCCAAAACATCAGGCCGAGCAGACGAGACCATTACCACGTTACAGCCTCCGTCAGGACACCCACACCACCTTCCCACCCTCCTCCTTCAGTCGTCCGACCAATTCCTCCTCCTCCTCCTCCTCCTCCTCCTCCCCACACTCCCTCCATCCCTCGACCCTCTCCTCCCCTGCTCCAGGCCCTCCCACACGACCATCCTGGGCTCTCTATTTTCCGACAGTCTCTCCAAATTCGGATGATTCATTTTGTTTTTCGTCATTATTGCTGTCGAGTTCCAACAGAATGTGCCAAGTTGGACAGCTGACATTGTTGAGTCTGGGGCGTGCCGACGCGCCCGAGCGATCGCTTCTGCACCCCCATCGCTCACCCACCGCACCACCACTACTGCTGCTGCTCCTCCTCCACCTCACCTCCTGCTGGTGGTGGCGGCAGCGGGCGGAGCGCCGCGACCCCGGGGTCCGGCCGTTAACGCTCCAGCGGACGACCTCAGAAGAGAGGACGAACGATTGCCTTCTTACATCTTACTAATCTATCCCTAACTACCGTTAAGTCATATCTAATTACCATAGACGAACTTATGACCGTAGAGGATATTAATATATATTTGGAGGGTTATTTTTACTATTTGTTTCTCAGAGTACGTAACCTCTTGTTCAAGGCTGTACGACCCTGTGGAGCGCGACGGTTCGACCTTTTGAGTATGATGGTCTATAAGCCTTTGACCTGACCCTCTGAGGGGTCAGGTGAACAATTTAGCCAAGCCACCACACTCAAAGGGCCGTGTACGGTATCCGTCCAGCCAGAGAGAGAGAGAGAGAGAGGGAGGGAGGGAGGGATGGAGAGCATGTGATCCAGCTGCTGTAGGTGGCGCGATCGGTCAGTTAGCCGCTTGCCTCCCTCCGTCCGGCTGGGGATCGGTGCTTCCCTCCTCCTCCTCCACCCACTGACGGGTCCGGAGGGCGAAGCGGAGTCGAAGTGTCCCATGGGCAGCGGGAAAGGTGGTGGTGGTGGGGAGAGGGCAGGAGGGAGTGTGTCGGCGGTGGCGAACGTGCCGGATCCCTGGTAGCGGCGGTGGGCGCCGATAAAGAAAACGCCGACCCCCTCCCGCGTAATTGCTTCAATCAGGCGGAAACACGGCCCCCGCGTCAGGGTATCTGCAACACTGCCGCCGCTCTGTTGTACTGTTCACAGGCACACCAACTGCTATATTTTCACTAACCCGGACACCCTCACCTCACCCCCACCTCACCCTCACCCTTACCCACCCACCCGCTGCTCCTCCCGACACAGTATATATATATATATATATATATATATATATATATATATATATATATATATATATATATATATATATATATATATCGAACACTTTACAACACCCCATTTTCATTCTTTTGAAATTAATGATGACATAGCGTCATGAAGATTGTGGTGTTGGCCTCAGTTTGTTTTGCTGGTATATTAGGATGATGAGGTGTGTTTGTGTCTACACTCTGCAGGCCGTTTTCTGTAAATCCTTCGAGAAATTGGGGAAAAGTGACGCTCATGTTATTGTCAACCCAAACATGGAAGTGTGTGTTATTTTATCATTATTTGATCCGTCTTGGATATATATATATATATATATATATATATATATATATATATATATATATGTTATACTTTTGTATTTATTTATTATACTTTTCGCTGTCTCCCGCGTTAGCGAGGTAGCGCAAGGAAACAGACGAAAGAATGACCCAACCCACCCACATACACATGTATATACATACACGTGTATATATATATATATATATATATATATATATATATATATATATATATATATATATATATATTGCAATAGGTCACATGGTGCGCATGATCTTGTATGTGTTGATCAGCACGAGGAGAATCAAACATTGTAAGTTCCCAAGTGCACTTTCATGTAATGATCACATCGTCAAGGGGATGGGGAGAGATACAAGAATGAGTTAGAAGACTTAGAATAGTCAATTGATATATTATTCTAAATCTCCTGTGTCATTGTTGCATCTCCCCTTTGACGATGTGAGTGATCATTACACGAAAGTGCACTTGGGAACTTAGCGAGTTAACCGGACACATCTCCTATTAGTCGTTACACGGCGAGCGAGAAGTCACTATGGACGCAACGGAGTACAGATGATACAAGACATGTTTCCATTCCCAGTACGATGTATTGGGCTTCCTTTCCAAAAGCTATTTACATCGGTTTCCCCCTAACCCTCCTGATTCTCTTTGGTCTGTATGTCCGATGCTCCGTAACTGTGATCCTCTCTCGCCGTATCTGTGATGGCTGCAGCCTGAGAAAGAGAGAATCGGAAGCGGTCTGAGTTCAGAAAGAGAGTTGAGATGGTACGGGCGTCTTAAAAGATCAAATCCCATGTTTGGGTCAGGCCCGACGAACATTGGCAACAACGGGAGGAGGAAGGGAGGAATGTAGACCATTTTCTATAGACCATTTTCTATTTCCGTTTATCTAAATAAATGGGCGCTAATCAGTGGTGGTGTGTGGATAAAAGAAAAATGTGTGTCGGAGTTCTGCCTTATATTCTAAGTCAAAGGTCTTATGGTAAAAAAAAAAAAAAAAAAGAAAATTGTTCGAAAATATTGAAACGCTGAGATATATGCTTATATTGTTTTTGGATCTTTTGATGTTTAATTGACAAGGGAGGCGTTAGGTAAAGAGAAAACGGGAATACTAAAAATACTTATATTCTTACACTTACATAGCTGGGTTACCCCATATAAGAAAGTGAAGCTAAAAGCTAATCAATTCAGGTTAGTTAGGGCGGCATTTCGTTGTCTCCTTCCTACGTTAAGTTAGAAGGAGCGAAAGTACAGTGTATCCTGCTTACGTTAAGTTAGGAGCGAACGTACAGTGTGTCCTGGTTACGTCAAGTTAGAAGGAGCGGACGTACAGTGTGTCTTGGTTACGTTAAGTTAGAAGGAACGGACGTAAAGTGTGTCCTGCTTACGTTAGGTTAGAAGGAACGTACGTACAGTGTGTCTTTGGTTACGTCAAGTTAGAAGGAGCGAACGTACAGTGTGTCCTGCTTACAATAAGTTAGAAGGAGCAAACGTACAGTGTATCCTGCTTACATTAAGTTAGAAGGAGCAAACGTACAGTGTGTCCTGCTTACATTAAGTTAGAAGGAGCGGACGTACAGTGTGTCCTGCTTACATTAAGTTAGAAGGAGCGGACGTACAGTGTGTCATGGTTACGTTAAGTGAGAAGGAGCGAACTTGCAGTGTGTCCTAGTTACGTTAGGTCAGGACGTTTGGCTGACCACATCTGGCCTACGGGTCGTAGTAACAAGAATATCCCAATTACCCACAAAAAGCAGCTTGGTCTTAAGAAAAACAAAGTGCACATTTGACCATTTTACTATAATCACACTATTATGCGAGTGGGAATTAATTTGGGGTTAAAACCAGTGATATCAGGGTTTCGTTGATGAGTCTGTAAGTCACGACAATTTTTGGTGGACCATCATTTTTGCAACTCTTGATTTACATAGTGTTTCTTCTTTCATTATATTTTAGATTTACTGAGTGTTTCTTCATTTTATCTTAGATTTACTGAGTGTTTCTTCATTTTATTTTAGATTTACTGGGTGTTTCTTCGTTTTATCTTAGATTTACTGAGTGTTTCTTCATTTTATTTTAGATTTACTGAGTGTTTCTTCCTTCGTTTTAGATTTACTGAGTGTTTCTTCATTTTATTTTAGATTTACTGAGTGTTTCTTCATTTTATTTTAGATTTACTGAGTGTTTCTTCATTTTATTTTAGATTTACTGAGTGTTTCTTGCTTCATTTTAGATTTAAAGAGTTTCTTCCTTTATTGTATTTTAGATTTACTGAGTGTTTCTTCCTTCATTATGTTTTAGACACACAGTATTTCTTCTTTACATTTTAGATTTACAGTGTTTCTTCCTTCATTATATTTTAGATTTATATAGTGTTTCTTCCTTCATTTTGGATTTATTGAGTGTTTCTTCGTTATCTTTTAGATTTACATAGTCTTTCTTCCTTTATTTTGGATTTATTGAGTGTTTCTTCATTATTTTTTAGATTACATAGTGTTTCTTCACTTTGAATTTATTGAATATTTCTTCATTCCATTTCACCTAGATACACTCATTCTTTCTCCCTGTTCATTATGATTCATTCAGTGTTTCTTCATTATGCTTTATTCAGGTTTACTCGGTGTTTCTTTCTTCGATATTCATACTCAGGTTTTTGAAATCAGCTCTGACGTATTCTTCTAAATTTCATCTAAAGTTCAAGAGAGGATATAGATACCCGAAGACCGTAATATATGTGTCTTTTCATGAAAAATGTTATTTTTTGATATATATATATATATATATATATATATATATATATATATATATATATATATATATATATATATATATATATAGTTCACGAAGTGAAATGATACACAGGTGGGTGCTGGTCCTCTACCACTTTAACTTATAACAAGATAATGTGTTTTCTGTGGTTACTTTTAGTAAGAATATTTAACATTATATACTTTAGCAAAATGCAAATTTCAGTGATTAGGAAAAAGAATACGAAACAATTTTCATTATTCCTCAAGTGATAATACAATACTTCAATATCCCTTTAGAAATACTGTCTTATGTGTGATTTCTTTTACTAAATTCTTTTAAACATTTGGTATAAATATTGAAGTAAAAAATTACATACATATATTTTCTGGGACTGTGTTCATCACATTTGAACACGGCAGCCGCTTACAGTGAATGGTGGCCGTGATAAACACCTCCTGTGTTGGACGTCCAGCGAAAGACGCTGTGTTAGGTCAGACAGGAGGAGAGGGAGCGCACCGTCTGGTTGACCACTTCAAAATAGTTTAAAATGACCATCTGCAATTGATGCAGTTTACCATATCGATTAGAAAACGAAGAATATATATATATATATATATATATATATATATATATATATATATATATATATATATATATATATATAGTATTGTGTCAAAAATATTTGTTTCTGTTAAGTATAAGTTGGCGTTATATTTCTGATGTATAAAATTGTGATTTGCTTATTTTTTGGGCCACTTTATAAAAAGTAGGAATTCTTCGTAGTGAAAAAATATTGATTACTTAAAGATGAGCGCTATCATTTAAGTATATCTCACCGATATAAGAAACACACGTCACTTCATTTAATAATGTTTTCTTCCACTTAAGTATAAGTGTTTCCCCTTAAATAAAAACCACTTGCCGCTATATCATTTCTATATATTTTCTTAATCATAGATTAGCATTTCCTGTGGATGCATTTCTCGCATGAGTAATATCGTTTTAGCTTCCTCGTAATTAATCACCAAGCCACCTCATTATGAGCCGTAAGAAGCGATATTGCTCTTGGCATAGAACGTTGGGCTAAAACCGTTGCATACGCTTAGTTTCGGCCCTACATCTCCCCACGTTTCCTTTCAAAGTAGCGTAAAATAATGCGTATCATAAAGTATGTGTCATATTCCCACGTAATCAAAGATATTGAAAGATTCGTATACTTACCTAGGCTCAAATAAACCCATAAAAAGTATATTGATAGTATTCCAAAAAGGTCTTCAAACAGCTAGTCATTTTTATGGAGTGTATATATGTAAAATCTATTTATCTAGAAAGGGAATCACTTATTAGACTAATTTAATTAAATAATTTTCTAATTATGGAATTTTTGGTGTAGGCCAAAAAACATCCAGACGTGGACTTACTCACTCTACCAACCCATAACATACTTTAACATTGGCGAAGATGAGGTGAAACCCTTCCTTCTTACCTCATAAACTTACGGACATGGGTAGGAAATTTCTTGTCCATAAGTCATCCATTTCCGGAGTAGAGAAGAGAGTGAGCGAGCACGTAGTCATGTTAGAACGTCCTAGGAATTCTCAGTTGCTCGACAGATATAGCAGCAGAACCCCAGCCCCACATTACTGCAGGTAATATATATATATATATATATATATATATATATATATATATATATATATTTTTTTTTTTTTTTTTTTTTTCTTTTTTTTTTTTTTTCTTTCATACTTTTCGCCATCTCCCGCGTTAGCGAGGTAGCGTTAAGAACAGAGGACTGAGTCTTTGAGGGAAATCCTCACTTACCCCCTTCTCTGCTCCTTCTTTTGGAAAATTAAAAAAGGAGAGGGGAGGATTTCCAGCCCCCCGCTCCCTCCCCTTTTAGTCGCCTTCTACAACACGCAGGGAATACGTGGGAAGTATTCTTTCTCCCCTATCCCCAGGGATATATATATATATATATATATATATATATATATATATATATATATATATATATATATATATATATATAGAATGCAACTTGCTTATTGTACGGGAAATATTCAAACAAGCACAAACAATTAGTACAATAATTTTCGTATATAATGTTTTTGACAATCCAGATTCTTGGCAGATTGACACTTACATACAATCCAGCCAGCATACATACATACATACATACATACATACATACATACATACATACATACATACATACATACATACATACATACATACATACATACATACATACATACATACATACATACATACATACATACATACATACATACATACATACATACATACATACATACATACATACATACATACATACATACATACATACATACATACATACATACATACATACATACATACATACATACATACATACATACATACATACATACATACATACATACATACATACATACATACATACATACATACATACATACATACATACATACATACATACATACATACATACATACATACATACATACATACATACATACATACATACATACATACATACATACATACATACATACATACATACATACATACATACATACATACATACATACATACATACATACATACATACATACATACATACATACATACATACATACATACATACATACATACATACATACATACATACATACATACATACATACATACATACATACATACATACATACATAAACGTACTGAAACTTCACAAAATATAGCACTTCAACTGAACTTTATTTATTTTTCCTTTTATTTATTGAACTTTTTTCTTGATCACACACCACACACACACACACACAACACACACACACACACACAAGGACCCACCACCTCCCCTTCCAAGACGACACCACTTCTGCGGAATCCCTCACCTCCCACACAACGCGTCCCTCCAATCATCGATCATGGAATATATATATATATTATATATATATATATAATATATATATATATATATAATATATATATATATAATATATATATATATAATATATATATATATTTTTTTTTTTTTTTCTTTTTTTTTAACAGAATTAATTTTAGAGTTTGTAAAAATGTCCTGTTCTTCAATCCACTGTATGAATATGTTTTCGCATTGCTTATAATTTACGATTTTGGCCAAATTCGTAAGGTTTGCGCAGCTTAGCATTGCATAGCATTTAGCATAGCATTTAGCATAGCCCTCCTTGCTCGAGTACCGCTAGTGGTGGCCGCACTGGCGCTAACATACGCTGAGCTAGGTTGAAAATAGAGGGTATTAGGCTGGCACAACCTTGGTTACGTTAATAACAAAGCTCATATGTGATATATGTGTGTGCTATGTTAATATAATGATGGTTAGGCTAATATCTGCAAGGCTTGGTTAAATGACAGTGGATGTTAGGTTGAATGACGTAGACTAGGCTGGGTTAATAGCAGTTAGTGTTAGGGTAAGATTATTTAAGGCTAAGTTAATAATTGTGGTTCTAAGCTAACATAACTTAGGATTACTTGATAATAGTAGGTGTTATTCTAAGAGTACTTACTTGGTGCCCAGTTAATAGTAGTGAATGTTAAGGTTAATAAGCTAGGTTTGATAACAGTGGGTTGATGATAGGTGTGAAGATAACATAGCTAGGCTAGATTAATTCTAAACAGTGGTAGTGGGTGTGAAGATAACATAGCTAGGCTAGATTGATTCTAAACAGTGGTAGTGGGTGTGAAGATAACATATCTAGGCTAGATTAATTCTAAACAGTGGTAGTGGGTGTGAAGATAACATAGCTAGGCTAGATTAATATTAAACAGTGGTAGTGGGTGTGGCAAGATAACATAGCTAGGCTAGATTAAACAGTGGTAGTGGGTATGAAGATCACATAGCTAGGTTAGATTAATTCTAAACAGTGGTAGTGGGTGTAGAGATAACATAGCTAGGCTAGATTAATTCTAAACAGTGGTAATGGGTGTGAAGATCACATAGCTAGGCTAGATTAATTCTAAACAGTGGTAGTGGGTGTGAAGATCACATAGCTAGGCTAGATTAATTCTAAACAGTGGTAGTGGGTGTGAAGATCACATAGCTAGGCTAGATTGATATTAAACAGTGGTTGTAATGCTGACATAAACTAGTATAGATTGATACCAGTGACTGTTACGCGAACATGAAGTAGGTTAGGTTAATACCAGTGAGGTATAAGTGTTAGGTTAACAAATTAAGCCAGCTTAGTGTAACATTGACATAAGCTTGCCATGCTTACCCCCAGTGGATCTCAGGCAAATATAGGAACAGGATTAAACCAGTGGAGGATAGACTAACATACATTATGTCAGGCTAGTACCAGTGAGTGCAAGGGTAACTTGGGTTAATACCAGTGAGTGCTAGGGTAACGGTTAATACCAGTGAGTGTTAGGGTAACCAGTGAGTGCTAGGATAACTTTGGTTGATACCAGTGAGTGCTAGGGTAACTTGGGTTAATACCAGTGAGTGCTAGGGTAACCAGTGAGTGCTAGGATAACTTGGGTTAATACCAGTGAATGCTAGGATAACCTGGGTTAATACCAGTGAGTGCTAGGGTAACCAGTGAGTACTAGTGTAACCAGTGACTATTTGGCAAACTTGTAAGTTAGACTAACTCAGTTACAGTGGATGTTATACTGACATATACGAGGGTAGGTTAGGTTAGGTTAACTTAAGTTAGCAGTGGATGTTAAGCTACAAAAGCTAGATTCTAGGCTAACTTAGCGAGGTTTTAGTAATATCAGTGGTTGTTAGACTAACGGAGCTAGGTTGGTTAATACCAGTGATTATTAGGCATACATTTAAGCTAAACGAGGCTATTAATAGTGGTTTGGCTAGCATAAAACCAGTGGGTGTTAGTGGTCACATTAAGTTAGGTAAGCTGGACCAGGTTAATAACAGTGGGTATCGCGCTAACATAGCTATGCTAGGTTAATAAAAGTGGATGTTAGGGTAACTTACGTTATTCCAGGACATTGTATAGACACATGATTTTTATTTAACACATACTTTGCAACAGTATGAAATTACGTATTATGAAATAAGCCTCAAACCCTGTTGTACTTACACAAACTGAACGATTTGTAAGTCACAGACTTATTAACACCAGCTGGACGACTTAGGTGATCAGTGTGCCTCCAGACCTGTGTCATACTTACACCAGCTGGACGGGTTAGGCGGTCAGTGTGCCTCCAGACCTGTGTCATACACCAGCTGGACGAGTTAGGTGGTCAGTGTGCCTCCAGACCTGTGTCATACACCAGCTGGACGAGTTAGGTGGTCAGTGTCTCCAGACCTGTGTCATACACCAGCTGGACGGGTTAGGTGGTCAGTGAGTCTCCAGACCTGTGTCATACACCAGCTGGACGAGTTAGGTGGTCAGTGTGTCTCCAGACCTGTGTCATACACCAGCTGGACGAGTTACGTGGTCAGTGAGTCTCCAGAGGAGGAGTGATAATGTTGTTCGCTGAGGTTGTTTGGTTTGTGGATTCAACAGCGGCCGTGTGCGCCAGGAAGACCCGATGTACTCACTCTTTTCAACAGGAAATTATTGAAACATATGCACACAGACCGACTACCTCACACACACACACACACACACACACACACACGTTTGTTTTATGAACCAAGAGATATTTCAGTCCTTGAGAGTCATATTAAAATATTATATCTCTTAAATAAGTGAAATTAACTGTTGCACACACACACACACACACACACACACACACACACACACACACACACACGTTTGTTTTATGAACCAAGAGATATTTCAGTCCTTGAGAGTCATATTAAAATATTATATCTCTTAAATAAGTGAAATTAACTGTTGCACACACACACACACACACACACACACACACACACACACACACACACACACACACATATATATATATACATATATATATATATATATATATATATATATATATATATATATATATATATATATATATATATATATATAAAAAAAAAAAAAAATTTCTTTTTCGTGCGCCACCAATTTTGGTCGCCCCAAATGTGAGTGACGTCGCCACGTAGGAACAGCACAACGGCGCCCTCAGCTGATCATCTGTTTTGTGTGTCGTTGGTCAACAAGCTACTCCCATCATCTGGTCTGTTTCCCCCGGCCATTGAGGATCTTCTCTTCCCGTAAGAGCATAAAATCCCCACAATAGCGCTAAGGGGGGTGGGGTGAGAGAGAGAGAGAGAGAGAGAGAGAGAGAGAGAGAGAGAGGCTGGTGGGAGGGGGTGTGTGTGAAGGAAGGCAGGCAGGTGCTCTATCATGGGCTGGCTTGACGGCTCGTGGGGGCGACAAATGGCTCTCTGATGACGCTACGAAGCCCGCGACCTGTGAGCCAATCCACGGCCATTGTCGGCAGCGGCTCAGCTTTGTGTGGAGGCGCGAGGCGGGGCAGCCTATGAAATTACCGCGCACTTTCTTGTCCGGACGCGGCGTCCCCCCACCCCCACGCAAGATGGAGTAGCCGAGAATATTTTACCCGTGACACTGCCGGCTTCAAAGAATGTTTCTCTCTTCCTCTCCAAGTCAAGAACTACATCCATAACACAAGCCTTGTCCTTCGCGTCCGTTAAAAGGCTTTAAATCAGCTCTCGAAAAAAAAATGGAAACCGGAACGGGTTAAGTCATGGACGCCCGCACGCCCGCGCGGCGCGCCCCCCCTTAGAAAAATCAACGGGTAACCTACCTCTCTCCCTGAGAAGGAACAAGTGAAGGGAGGAACAAAGAGGGAGGCTCTCTCTCTCTCTCTCTCTCTCTCTCTCTCTCTCTCTCTCTCTCTCTCTCTCTCTCTCTCTCTCTCTCTCTCTCTCTCGCAGCCCCCCTCCCGTGACCTATGAATTATTCAACGCGCCTTTGATTTGTATGGTATCATCGACTGGAATTTCGTAACCTGAATATCTTTCGATTGTGGCCATTCAGCTCCTAAGCCGGGGCGTGGGTGTCGCTATTTATGGGCGTGTGAATTAGCGGGCCCTTATGTTGTCACAGGACGGAGGAGAATATATTAGGCTCGTCCTGAAGATCCAGAAAAATTATTATTGATCATTAGATGGTTTTGTGCGGCGGAATTGTCGAGGGAATTATGGCCAACAACTTGATCAAGTGTCGACCGAGGGAGGTTGGGTAAAGCACTGTGTAAACAGGTGGCGCCGGAGTGATGTGCAACTTGCTCGCCGACTGCACCGTATGACAACTGCCCCGCACTCATATACGATGTCGTGCTTTCTGCCAGCCGTACGAATAATGATGCGAAAATACCATTTATAAATTGCTTTGATCATGGCGACTGATAGGAGTAATTAGAGATACGTTTCCTTAGAATTCTAGCTAGGAATGATATGAGAAGTGAAGGAAAATACTAATTTGATGGTGACTAATGGAAAACATTAAGCGCGGGAACAACTAACACATCACAGTGTTATGAAATCATGCACTGATATATATATATATATATATATATATATATATATATATATATATATATATATATATATATATATATATATATATACCCTCTGTGACATAAATACAATGCAGGAACTCACTTGACAAAACAACACAATATTGAAAATAAACTTGAAATTAACTTATACAAGACATACCCCAGAAAGAAAAATAAATTGTCAATAGAATATTGATCCTTCCCAGATTTATTCTTTCGATCCAAACAGATGATAAAGAGCAACAGCTTGTTTGGTGATTACGAGTTGACGTGTAAGCCTATTCATATCAGCAACAGTAGTTAGAATTTTAAGATGTCTCTCATGCGAAGGTCAAGGGTCATATACGCAGGGAGAGTGTTTGTGGTTAGGATTGAATTAATTTGGAATAAATGTATTTTTATTTTTATGTTTCTTTGACGTGTTTATAACTTGTTGACGGCCACAACGACCCTGGTAATGAATAGGCTTCATCCCCCCCCCCCCCCAACTAGCGAGGTTATGGGAGAATATTGGTGAAATTCTGGCTAGTTGGTAAGGAAGACTTGGTCATTACATTGGTCATTATAAAGATCCATAGATGATCGAATCATACAGTCTGTCATCCGGTTACAACCACGCATTTGAAGCCAGTCAGTTACAGTCATAATATAAAGACAGTTATTCATATATATATATATATATATATATATATATATATATATATATATATATATATATATATATATATATGAAGCCAGTTAGTTTATCCTAAATATATGAAGCCAATCATATAGTCATATATATATATATATATATATATATATATATATATATATATATATATATATATATATATATATATATATATTCATAACCAGTGTCTGCTTTGCTGCTTCCCGTAGTTTCAGTGTGGAGACCAGGTACACGAGGATTGACCGTTGGAATATATTCTGTTCTCATATAGTGAAGCCATGGAGTTCTGTCCCTCTTTCTGTAATGTTTCCATATATATATATATATATATATATATATATATATATATATATATATATATATTTTTATATACTATTCGCCATTTCCCGCGATAGCGAGGTAGCGTTAAGAACAGAGGACTGGGCCTTTGAGGGACTACCCTCACCTGGCCCAATTCTCTGTTCCTTCTTTTGGAAAATTAAAAAAAAAAAAAAAAACGAGAGGGGAGGATTTCCAGCCCCCCGCTCCCTCCCCTTTTAGTCGCCTTCTACGACACGCAGGGAATACGTGGGAAGTATTCTTGCTCCCCTATCCCCATATATATATATATATATATATATATATATATATATATATATATATATATATATATAAACTCGTCTTCTGTCAGCTGACGTCATCAGCCTGGTGACCATCTTCACCAATGAAGTTATGTTGTTTGGTGACCTTTAACTCCTTAAGCAGGATGGTACGACCCCTTGACCACCTACTTGAGGGGTCGTTCTTAAATGGTCGTTCTCATGGTATATTACCCTCGCTTACACACCTTTCGCACACTTGTTTACCATTCGCACACTCGCTTAAACAACTTCTATACATACATTTGCTCAAATGACTCTTACGCACTTGCTCGCGCAGCCCCTCCAAATAACCAAACCCAGGTACACTTATCCCAAATATTCCAGTCTACAAAGAGTCAACCATTTCCTCTTCAAAATACCTGCCGATCATTGTCAGTGGTGACGTGAGACATGACGTGTCCTCCCCCACCGGCCCAGTGTTAATGGACTCGTCCGACTTGACAGCTGTTCCGCGCCCGCCCGCCCGCCGGCGGCGGGAGAATCAGGTCTCTGTTACGTCACAATGGCGCGGACTTATTCACCAGTGGCCGATGAATACTGGCAGTAACTTCTCGTATAAATGTAGAGCGGTAGTTAGGACGGGAGGAGGGTGATGTTTACAGGTCGAAAGGTCGGTGGGAACGAAGGCACAACGCGTCCGAAGTTCGACTACCATGAATACAGGCTTCGGTGAAGGGTTTCGGACGCGGACTGACGTTCATTGTTGAACAAATATGAATTAAAACCTAAAACCTGATTTTTATTCATATTTTTTGGTCCTATTTATGATCTTATCAGGGGAATAATTGTTTACCATTCCATCACGAGTGAGTTAGAAGAATTGCATAGAAGATACAGCAAGTAAATTGAATTTCAGAAATTATTTACAAGGACGATAATAAATCTAATGTAAATTATGTAATAAAGAATTTTTGAAATATTCTAATAATCATCGTATAACCTAGTTACTTCAACTATGTTTATACAGTTAATAAACGCTGTCGCCTCGTTAGTTAATTAGTGTTAAGGTAAATTAGGTGTGTTTTTTACGGTGTTGACGATGCGACTTGGGTAGTGGGAGACAAGAGACCCACTCAAGTGACAGTGGGGCCATGCACCGATTGGCCATGGCCCGCAGGACTTCCTCAGTGGGCGTCTTAGGCATCTGACAGGACCATGTCCAGCCAGCCTTCCAGTCCCTCGCCTATAGCCTCCCACAGGACACACAGAGATGAAACCCGTTGTATAAATGAACGTTCTTGTAGAAGTATATACGTAAACGACTCGGTCATTTGTGCGTTAACAATGACACCGCCAGGTCTCTTCTCCCCCCCCCCCCCCGATACACCAACGCCGCTGAAACCCCCTTAACTACCGCCAACCACGTCGTCGTCAAACCCTTAACTACCGCCAACCACTTCATCGTCAATTTTTCTTGGACCACCTTCATCATGGGTCGTGTGTGCATAAACACTTAGGTATATCTTGTGTCTCGAAGCTGAATATTTCCATTTAGACATTTCTAGAGCAGATTTGAGTGATATTATCATTATTATATAATCTCTAGATGTGTTCCCTTATATATATATATATATATATATATATATATATATATATATATATATATATATATATAAGCATGGTACTTATTTTCTGTCCGCACTCATACATAATTATACTATGAATGTCTTTCATTACTGACACATACAGTTAATGAGTGGTCATTATTTTTTTTTTCCAGCTAGATTACCTTTTCCTGTGTTAACCTCAATCTGTGCTCGTCCAAATTGGGTACCCGTTATCTCACTGCTAGGCGAAGTGGGTGTGTGTGTGTGTGTGACATACACACGGTAAATATTTCCCTGTGTAGCGATCAAGGCGCGCCTACTCAGAGTGGATATTCTTGTCCAGTACCGAACGTGTGTGTGTGTGTGTGTGTGTGTGTGTGTGTGTGTGTGTGTGTCGCGAGAGCAAGGAACCCTGTCACATTTACCATCCTCACACACAACCTTGCTCGAACCATCCGTAAACTTTACAACACTCAAGTCTCCAATGGTGTCATTCCCTCTACCTCTGTCTAACAACGAGTGTGTATAAATATATATTTTTGTTTCCCCTACCTAGACCCAAACACGTCTACTGTCTATTTTCCCCCTGAATACTTCTCGCGCTTGATAAGCGCATGTATCTATGTATACGTAAAGCCTATGCATATGTATCGTACGTATGTATTGGTATGAGAGTGAGATGGGGAGTGAGGAGTGGTATACAACCCAGTAGGGAGGGAGGGAGGTAGGTAAGTCCTTCTCCTTACCTCTATGGCCACCTATGGATGCCTCTGATGGGCAAATCGAGTGAAGTCACTTTATTATGGATGTCTTCCTCACTCCCTCACTCCCTGTGGGGGAGAGGAGGAGGAGGAGGAGGAGGAGGAGGGAATCAGTGAGGTAGGGGGAGGAGGAGTCGGAGGAGGAGGAGGGAATCAGTGAGGTAAGGGGAGGAGGAGGCGACTCGAGTGAAGTGACTTTATTATGGATGTCTTCCTCACTCCCTCACTCCCTGTTGGGGAGAGGAGGAGTAGGAGGAGGAGGAGGTGGGAATCAGTGAGGTAAGGGGAGGAGGAGGCGGAGGAGGCGACTCGAGTGAAGTGACTTTATTATGGATGTCTTCCTCACTCCCTCACTCCCTGTAGGGGAGAGGAGGAGTAGGAGGAGGAGGAGGGAATCAGTGAGGTAGGGGCAGGAGGAGGCGACTCTTCCCCTCCATCTACCCTTGTTATTGGACACATTCCTAGCCCGGCCCAGCGGTGTCCATTTCACCTGCGAAGCGTCCCGTGTGTCCGGCTGGCTGCACACTGCCCACGACACCGATGCGTCGCCATTGTCTTCTTCATGTAGTGGCAGTCTTGTTTTTACTGACCTCCTCCCTCCCTCCCTCCTCCTCCTCCTCCTCTCCTCTCCCTCCCCCTTTATCGCCGGCCTCATCTCCGTTGTCGGTGGGGGAGAAGGAGGGGTGTGTGGTGGTGGTGGTGGGGGATGGGGAGACCTGGCTCGTCCCGTCTTCTCGTTAGCGGATTACCTTGCTTGACCAAACAAATCCTAATTACTGGTTAATCCGGGGCCCAAGGAGTGAGTGAGTGTGTGTGGGGGGCGCCCCGCTCCGCCCCGCCCCGCCCCGCCCCGCTGGCAGGTCGTCTGATTCCCCTATCTCTCCTGAGGTGATGAACTAAGGTAGTTATGTGGGGAGAGGAATCGTTAGTAAGGTCCTTCAGGGATTCGTGTACCTCACAGACTCGTCATTATCACTGAAGTGTAACTCTTAAGTGTGTAAGTAGGTTTGTGTAGTCGAACGTAGAGGGAATAGATTGGCTAAGGTGACGGTGAATGTAATATAGGTCCAGTGTGTGTGTGTGTGTGGTAAGGTGAGGCGCTGGCGAATGATTTGCAAATGATGAGATCAAAGTTCATCATCTGCATACTGCAGCTGCTTAGAATCCAACCCCCATATCGCATGCAATAGACAGGGCTAGGGAGAGAGGGGTTCGAAACCCATCATCATCACCACCCCCTGCCTTTCCGACAGTGTCCCCCTAAGAACGCCAGAAACATTTTTACCTTACTTCCATAACACTTTCTTCCTACCCCACACCCACCCAAAAGAAATACTCATCATCTACGTTGTTTTTCGACGGTTTGAGCCGGGAGGATAATCCTTGGGCGCCCGGCGGGAGTGCCCTCAGCCTCCGCCCATTATAATCCGTAAGAGTCAAGTGTGGCAGCAGCAGCAGCAGCAGTAGTAGCAGCTCGTACGCCCCTTCCTCTCCTCCTCCTCCTCCTCCACCACCAGATCTCACCATCTCCGAGAACTGACAGGTCTGTTGTTTGGTCGGTGTGTGTGTGTGTGTGTGTGTGTGTGTGTGTGTGTGTGTGTGTGTGTGTGTGTGTGTGTGTGTGTGTGTGTGTGTGTGTGTGTGTGTGCCCATTGTACATTCTGCGGGTATATCTCGCGTCGCCATTGCCGAGTGATGGGTTCCTTTTATCATATTTTATCTGTGGTGTTATACAGTAAGAGTGTCTACAGCTGTATCGGGGGGATACAGTATGTGACGTGCGGTGGTGGGAGAAACAAGTATGTGACGTGTGGTGCTGGAGGCTACAGTATGTGACGTGTATGTGGAGGAGGATACAGTATGTGACGTGTATGTGGAGGAGGATACAGCATGTGACGTGTGGGGGTGGAGGATACAGTATGTGACGTGTATGTGGAGTAGGATACAGTATGTGACGTGTATGTGGAGGATACAGTATGTGACGTGTACGTGGAGAAGGTTACAATATGTAACGTGTGGGGGTGGAGGATACAGTATGTGACGTGTGGTGGAGGATACAGTATGTGACGTGTATGTGGAGGAGGTTACAGTGTGTGACGTGTATGTGGAGGAGGATACAGTATGTGACGTGTATGTGGAGGAGGATACAGTATGTGACGTGTATGTGGAGTGGATCTCTGGGTGGTGTGGAGGACGACCCTCACCTGTCGTCGTCGTCGCCTTGACGTACGACTCTCGGTCGTCTTCCCCCTCCCTCCCTCCCTCCTCCTACCCCTCCACGACCCACGCAGCACGACAGGAACCCCCACGTAGAACCCCGCAACCCCCGTAGAAACCCCGCAACCCCCGTAGAAACCACTTCCCTGTGGTGGCCACCACGATCTCCCGGGGGGTCTGTATCTTGCCACGACAATTGACGGAGACATTGATGTGTTCAGATCGATCCACCCCCCTCCTCCTTAACCCCCCCCCCCCCACGTCAACACGACTCCACGACCTTGAGGTGTGGTGGGCATGACCTTTTGACCTGAGATTTGAAGGTGGGGTTAGGCGAAAGGTGACGCCCTTCGCATCCCAGGGTCGTGCTCAAGGGACGTACCATCGTGCTCAAGGGGTCGTGGTGCCTTGCTGAAGGGACACACACACACACACACACACACACACACACACACACACACACACACACACACATTCGTACGTTTCGGCTGAAATGAGGCTGAATCCATCGTCTGAAGCGGTTCGATAGACCTGAAGCAGTGAACCAGCGCTCGAGGACTGTACGTGCCACTTGGTTCGATACACCTGAAGCAGTGAACCAGAGCTCGAGGACTGTACGTGCCACTTGGTTCGATACACCTGAAGCAGTGAACCAGCGCTCGAGGACTGTACGTGCCACTTGGTTCGACACACCTGAAGCAGTGAACCAGCGCTCGAGGACTGTACGTGCCACTTGGTTCGATACACCTGAAGCAGTGAACCAATGTTCGAGGAATGTACGTGCAACGTCTAGAGAGAGACACCAGTACGTCACAGACTGTTTACACAAGTTCTGTTGTTACGTTCTCGAACGAACGTCCTCGAAGATCAGACGTCGAATAAGGAGTTGTTGTCCGCTCTGGGAACACGTTCTTGCAAAGAGACAAGATGGGGGAAAATATTCAGCGCACATCATCAGCCGGTCTTATAGAAATTGGTTTTGTCGAACAAGGCGATGACGAATAGGTTCGGGCGAGGGGTTTCCGCGTGTGGTCGACGAGGCTTCGAAAAAGCACGGCTTGACGCGGGATCCGAAGCAGATATGGGCTTCGCGTGTGGTCATCGAGGCTTCGAAAAAGCACGGCTTGACACGGGATCCGAAGCAGATATTCCTGACGGACACAGGAGGGAGGGGCGACGGAGACGTCTGCAGGCAGAGAGAGAGAGAGAGAGAGAGAGAGAGAGGTTCAGTGCGTTCGAATCCTCCTCATACTACAACTCCCTCTACCTCCTCCCCCATCCACACACACACACACACACACACACACACATGTACTCCAGGCATCGCTCGCCTCCGCCATATTTGATCTGATGAGATGATGGTTTATATAAATGTATATCTTACTCCGCCGCCCGTCAGCCAGGAGGAGTCTGCCGGCGCGGTGTCATTAATTATGCAGGGGGAGGTGCTGGCCGCTTCTTGCGGTTCGCCCCCGCTGACCGTCCTTGTCAGGTTTGATTCCGCGTCTCCCGCCGGAGGAAGAGAGAGAGAGAGAGAGAGAGAGAGAGAGAGAGAGAGAGAGAGAGAGAGAGAGAGAGAGAGAGAGACGTGTGAGCGTCATTTGACGCAGTGAGAGATCGTAGGAGAGGTTCATCAGATAGCCAGAGAGAGAGAGAGAGAGAGAGAGAGAGAGAGAGAGAGAGAGAGAGAGACTCTTGCCCATCCTGAATCTCTCTCTCTCTCTTTATGATCTCCCCCTCCTCCTCCCCCTCCCCCGCCGGCCGACGTCACTCACAAGGAGCTACATCAACACCGGGTGCCTTCGGGGGTGGGGGGAAGCCAGGGGAACTGAAGAAGACTTGGTGGTTTATGACGAGGTTACGAGGTTATCTCACGGAGGACAATACACGAGAAGGTGAGATAAACAGAAGTCTTCGTTGCCTATCATCGACTCCATATTATCCTCTCGTTTCTATGGAAGGCCAGTATTGTCGCATTTCTTCAGGCATATAGCGGTACGAGGTGGGTACAACGGTACAACCCCTGTAGGTACAACGGTGCAACCCCTGTGGGTACGACGGTGCAACCCCTGTGGGTACGACGGTCCAACCCTGTGGTTACGGTACGGGCCTGCGGTACAATGGCGTGGCCTTTTGACCCGAGCCCTGTGTATAAGGTCAACAAGTGTATACCATCGTTGCCAAAAAGAGGATCAAATTCAGAGACGATTATTAATTCTATTTATTACGGTTTAATCGGGATTCCAATTCCACGCGACGGTTCTCTGTTGTCTGTCCTGTTTATGGCAAGTGGATTGGCTTAAAAGAGACGTGCAATGTATTTGGGATAACCATAGTGCTACCTCCGCCCGTCGTAACACACCAACATCATTCCCAACCCAATCAGAGTGTTATCAGTGACCTAAATACTGTGCTGCTTCCAGCACCAGTACCTTAGGCACTGTGCCACTTCTGGCACCAGTCCCTTGGACACTTCGCCACTTCCGGCACCAGTACCGTAGACCCAGTACCACTAGCCTGGCCACCACCCACTGACAGTACGCAGTCCCTAACCCACAGTCATGTGGGTCAGGAAAACAGAGTCAAGGCTAAAGCATATTATCGTGCAACTCAACTACATATTATATGTAATATGATATGTAGTTGAGTTGCACGATATCGTGCAACTCAACTACATATCACGCTGGTTATCATAAATCATTTGATGTGATTTTTATTATAACTCATATATTTGTTCTTTACACACACTATGAAGGTGCGCGTTCCTGTGCACTTTATTCGTATATATATATATATATATATATATATATATATATATATATATATATATATATATATATATATATATATTCGCACCATAGTTGTTAAATGGGGTCCGTGTCGATCGGATATGGCGCGAACCCTAAATAGGAAGACCATTAACAGATTTTGTAAGTCGGTCGCTGATAAACAACACGGAGTTAGCTCTCTGGATGTTGCTAATTAGGCGGATCCAGTAAGGAAAAAAAAAAAAAAAAGACATGGCTGGGAGTTGGTTAGCTGAGTGGGTTGTCAGTCAGTTCGGGGGGGGGGGGATGAGGATCGGTAGGTGTCTTTGGGGGTTGGTGGAGGGTAAGAGGAAAGTAAAAGATTACGAATTCTCGAGTGATTTATTTATTTATGCAGGTTATGAAATAGAGAATTTTTTTTTTCTTCTCACCCTCTTATTATTATTATTATTATCCTCTTTCAATGACACGAGGAAACGGATTACAGAAGCTGAATGCATTCCAGACATGTACACACTATTGTCCCACCTTGGTGGAGTTCCTCGCAAATATACTCCTAGCTACATGCTTTACCAGCTGGGCAATGTTTATACCTCTGCATTTTAATGGTGATGCCATCAGCAGTAATAAGACAATTTGGAAATAAAGATATAGACACTACATCATTTTATATATATATATATATATTTCTGTACCTGCATATTTCTCTTCTTTTTCTAAATAGATTTGTTTGCTTACATTCGATTGCATAAACCTTATATTTTAATATAATCATTTTACAAATGCATTATTCTTTTTGCCTCGCCTCCGTGCGATAAAATGCAGCTTCATTAGCATCAAGAACTCTCAGTAATCCCAAACACTGACGCAGACCCAAAAGAAAAAGATATAATAAATAAATAGACTCTAGTACACAAGCCGGTGTTAGCAGGAGCGTGGTGGCGCTGGCCAGGTCGCGTTTTGGAGATGTTTATCGGTGCGTCTTCACACGTGAGTGGTTATGCGAGGTGGCAGGTCCACGGGGCCCAGCCCTCCGCTGTTATGATAGACCGCCAAGGTATGTACGTCTTCCCTCTCTCTCTCTTTGCTAGGTTTATAAAGGTGTTTAGGAGAGATACTGCTGTGAATTTCGAGTGGTAAGTCACCTGTCGTGTGCGTAGCTTAACTTAGGCTTGTGTTGTTGACGTGAGGAGGGTTAATGCTTTCCATGTTTCCATCTGTGGCTGCTGCTGCTGCTGCTGCTCCCACAGTCTGGGTGTTTGTAGTCTTGACAGTTAGGCTTACTGTGATATCTGTGGTATGGAAACACCGTTGTGGAGTTTGAGGATCTACCGGGAATTCGAAGCATTCGTCCGTGGATTTATGTTTTTAAGCGAAGTAGTTTTTCGTTCGTAGAGATTAGATACTTTTTTTTTTTTATCCCACATTGGACATTAACGTGCAACTGATTGATTCCTCTTATTCATCAGTGTTTAGTTTCTCTGTCCTCGATACCCGCCAGAAATTATATTTATAGTTAATGTTATAGTTAATGTATACTTGACTTTGGTTTTTATAACTTAGGAAAACACAACCTTCTGACCTAAGTGAGGTCGGAATAGTGAACTGTATAAACCTCATCCTAGAAAAGGATTAGGTATTGTGTTTCTTATTTTTCATAGGATCATTGTTAGTGTTGAGGTGTCACGGCTAGGATACCATTCCATAAACGCGTCATAGAAAAGGATTAGGTATTGTGTTTCTTCTTTCTCATAGGATCAATGTTAGTGTAAAGGTGTCACGGCTAGGATACCATTCCATAAACGCGTCCTAGAAAAGGATTAGGCATTGTGTTTCTTATTTTTCATAGGATCATTGTTAGTGTAGAGGTGCTCACGGCTAGGATACCATTCCAGAAACGAGACCTCTTCAGTGCGTACAGTAAATGCTAGTGAGTTATTGCCAGGAGACGTTTCGAATCGTTCCGTGAAAGAGATGGGTGCACAGTACGAATGATTATATTAAGTATTAACCCATTTAAAAGTATCGCTTTTGATGTTATAATGATTGTGATGAGGTTAAAAGTTAGGCACGATTTTGAGTACAGACATAAATAACTACTTAGGCTTCCTCTCTCTCCTTCCCCAGCTTACTCGGCTCCCCCAGCTTGCTCTGCTCCCCAGCTTACACTGATCCCCCTGCTTACTCTGCTTCCCCAGCTTGCTCTGCTCCCCCAGCTTGCTCTGCTCTCCAGCTTACACTGATCCCCCAGCTTACTCTGCTCCCCCAGCTTGCTCTGCTCCCCCAGCTTACACTATTCCCCCAGCTTACTCTGCTCCCCCAGCTTGCTCTACTCCGCCTTATTTTTAATTGGGTGGTTCGGAGTGGGACAAAAGGAAGGTGGTGGGACAGGCCATGGAAGGTCCAGGTGAGAAATAGATGACATTTACAGAGTGTACAGGTGTATTTATGGTGCAGGCTTCGCTGAGATGTGCGAGTAGTCTACTGGATACGTGCTTCTGGTTCCTTATTAGTATACTCCCGGTATACTGTGTGTGTGTGTGTGTGTGTGTGCTTTGTTGCTTGTTGGTTTAGGAAGAAATTGAGTAAAGGTGAGTCTTGTTCGTTGTGTTTATCGATGGATGGCTGGTGCCTCTCTCTCTCTCTCTCTCTCTCTCTCTCTCTCTCTCTCTCTCTCTCTCTCTCTCTCTCTCTGTCTCTCTCTCTCTCTCTCTCTCTCTCTCTCTCTCTCTCTCTCTCAGTGCTTTGAGGCTGCGTGGGAACCGTGTGGAGGTCCCACGTCCTATACAGCTTTGAGGGTTTTCGGTGTCGCTGGTGTGTGTGTGTGTGTGTGTGTGTGCGTGTTTCCGTCCGTCCTTCGTCGTGTGGTTCCTGCAAGACTTTCCCTGGAATCGTCTGGTGTTGCCTCCACTGCTCCTATCCCTCTCTACCCCCGCTATGTCGTGTGTCCTTCCCCGGCGTGGCCCGTGGCACCTACTGCAGCCTTCCTCATTCCCTCTCCCCAGCCTGGCCCGTGGTTGTGGCAGTGTTTCCCATGATCCCCTTCAGGCCCCCACCACCGGGCCACCAGGAGGAGCGGCTCCGTACGCCGCCCCGCGGGGCGGACCGGAGCCGCTCTGCGGGGCGCTATACAAATTGGACGTCGGCGGGGCCTGCGCCATCCCCCGAGCCCTTCTATCATATAACAACATTATTTTTTCCGCTGGAGATTTTAATTGGGAGGAGGCGGGAGGAGGAGGCTGCTGCTGCTGCGTGGGAGACAAGCCACGGGCCTCTCCACGGACAGACGTGAGGAGGACTGGGACGGACAGACGGATGTAGACGGTAGACAGGCGAAGGGTCTCCCCGTCACCCATTTGTTCCTGTCTTGCCGTCACCACCCGACCGTCGCACGTCCACCTGTGACCACCCACCCCTCGTCAGCCGCCCGTTACCACCCATCCGTCACCCGTTATCCGTCACCACCCATCTGTCACCCGTCACCAAGCACCCGTCGCCATCCAAAGGATTACGGCGCATTAGGTGGACGGGGGAACATGGCGGTGGGAAATTTGCGCAGATTTCATGGTATTAGTCGGACGTGGGTCCTGTGGCTGTGGGTAATTGATATTGGCATTACGGCCTTGTTTATTGTGGGGAAGGGGGGGGGGGGGGCGGAGAGGGCGCGGCAGGGAGGGAGGGAGGCAGGGGGTCCCGTATAAGTGTGGGGGTAGGGGTGGAGGATACAATGTTTTTCTCACGTGAAATTTTAGTTTTCCTAATTATTTTTTTTTTTTGTAACCATAAGGATGACCATAAAACTAAATGTTTCACACACACACACACACACACACACACACACACACACACACACACACACACACACACACACATATATATATATATATATATATATATATATATATATATATATATATATATATATATATATATATATATATATATATATGACGTAAATGAGATGGTATCAACCAGGGTACCAAGTTATACCCCTGCAGCTTCAGTGAGTGCAGGGCGCTTCTGGAAAAGGTTTTTGATGTCTTCAGTATGGAAGTTACGTCTTGTGATGTCGAGATGAGTGATGTTCAGATCATAGACAAGAAGGTGTAACTGGTACATTCCTGGGGAACGGAGTTTCTGAGGGTTATATATGTCTAGAAGGGGTGATGTTTAAGACTGGGTTTGGAGGACGGCTAATCAGTGCTATACGGGTCATTCCGCTGTGTATATGCCTTGTCACTGTTGGGGGAGGGGGATGTTTGAGTACAAGATTGTTGAAGTGTGAGGCAGAGGTAACTTTATGCTTGGGGTTCGTTCATCCGTTAGTTAGTGTGTGGTTTACGGCAGAAGTGAGTGCCCGATATACTGAGGTGGGGCAGTGTTGGTGGGGTCGCTGTGTAGGTGTTGAGTGCTTGTGGTGATGGTGGTGAGGCGGCGGCAGCCTGTGATTATTCTGCGTGCTCTGTATTCGGCCGGCGCGTTCACTTTGGATTTGTTTGCTTCTAATGGTGTGTGTGTGTGTCGAGCCAGGCAGGTAGGTAGAGAGAGAGAGAGAGAGAGAGAGAGAGAGAGAGAGAGAGAGAGAGAGAGAGAGAGAGAGACCTGAGCACATCCCGACGAAGACCCCTTGCTGCCACGTCTCTCTCCTCACCTCACCTCGCCTCGCCTCACCTCGCCTCTCCTATCCTCTTGCCCTTCGCAGGTGAGGCCCAGGACTGCACAGAGGAGCCAACCCTCCACAGTAGCGCCACGCACCTACCCGAGCCTCCGCTCCTCCTGCTCATCTCCCAGCCAACCCATTCATTACACTCCCCAGTCTTCTCTTGACCCCCGCACACACACACACACACACACACACACACACACACACACACACACGTCATTATCATGATGAACACCTCTCCCCCCCCACCCCTACTCCCTGTTCCCCTTCCTCCCCTCACCTCCCCTCACCTCCCCCCTCTCCCCCCGGATATCCAACTAAGATTTAACTTAATCACGAGCAGATTACTTCCCCCTCCCTCTCTCCCCTCCTCCCTCCCCCCCCCCCCCCTCCCCTCCCTCCCCGCGACTCGTTAAATCACGTTTTGTCGTTGAGAGTGAATGATATCTCTCCCCCACCCATCCCCCCATCCCCCCCGGGCACCGTACACCGCTCGCCTTCCCTCACCCCTCCTCTTCCCTCCCTCCCCTCCCTCCCTCCCTCCCTCCTGCCATCACCGCCCCCCCCTCCCCCAAGTCAACCCCAGGGAACCCCCATCGGACGCGTGACCTTCTAGACCCGAGGTTTTCCTCCCCCTGGGTTAACGTCAGTTCATACACCTCGGCCTCTGGCGTAAGGCTCGTGCCCTTGTGGAACTACTCCTGACGGTGGTGGGGAGGGAGAGGATGGGATGTATGTGTGAGGACATAGTGTCGTAATCTGTCGATCATATATTCTCTCACGGGTCGTGAAGGTAGGGAGAGAGAGAGAGAGAGAGAGAGAGAGAGAGAGAGAGAGAGAGAGAGAGAGAGAGTTGGAGGGTGTACGACAAGGCCCTTGGGGTTGTTAGTGGCTTAGAGAGAGAGAGAGAGAGAGAGAGAGAGAGAGAGAGAGAGAGAGAGAGAGAGAGAGAGAGAGAGAGAGGTTGGTTTTTGGGGGGAATGGAGAGGGACAGAGTAATACACGAGGGGGGGATGTCTAATGAAGACTTTTGCCTCTCTCTCTCTCTCTCTCTCTCTCTCTCTCTCTCTCTCTCTCTCTTCTCTCTCTCTCTCTCTCGATCGCCCAGGGAGGTTGAGGAGGGGGGGATCAGCGAGACTTGTTAATGGGGGGCAGCGTGTGGCCGTCATACATCGCAGGAGGGAGGGAGGGAGACAGAAGCAGCAGAATGGACATAAAACCTTAATTTCTTCCGTGGTGTCATTTGCATAGCTATCAGCCACTGGGACATGTAGTGCACGACAGGTGAGCTGATGGTTTGGGGGGGGCGCGCTGGGCTGGGCTGGGCTGGGCCCCCCCTCTCCTCGCCTCGGCTCGCTCTCGGGACTTAATAAACTCCTTGACGACGACCACGCCGCTCCTCACGACGACCCCTCGCACACGACTGCGCAGCGCAACGACCCCTGAGCGCGCGCAGTGTTCCGAGCTTTAAGGAAAGGGACGCGAGCCTTGGGTACGTCTGTACGACCCACGCTCTTGAGTGCTGTGGCCTGGCCTTTGTCCATCACGCTCAAGGGTTCGTGCCATCGTGATCAAGGGTCATACCGTCGTGCTCAAGGGTGGTACCGCCGTGCTCAAGGATCGTGCCGTCGTCATCAAGGGTCGTACCGTCGTGATCAAGGGTCGTACCGTCGTGATCAAGGGTCGTACCATCGTGTTCAAGGGTCGCACCGTCGTGCTCAAGGGCCGTAACGTCGTGCTCAAGGATCGCACAGTCGTGCTCAAGGATCGTACCATCGTGTTCAAGGGTCGTACCATCGTGCTCAAAGATCGTACCATCGTGTTCAAGGGTCGTACCATCGTGCTCAAAGATCGTACCATCGTGTTCAAGGGTCGTACCATCGTGCTCAAGGGTTGTACCATCGTGCTCAACTATCGTACCGTCGTTCTCAAGGGTCGTACCATCGTGCTCAACGATGGTACCGTCGCGCTCAATTCGTAAAGTTGAACACCATCACTCGGCCACCACTATGCACACGATCACCCAACCAGCCAGCCAGCCAACAACCCATTTGTCAACCAACTTGTTCTCCTCCACTTTACTCCAGCAGGTCGACACCCCTCAACCCCCCCCCCCCTTCCTTCCCCACCAAGTGGCATCACAATCGACACTCAGTCGACCCCACAATCGACACTCAGTCGACCCCACAGGCAGACCCAGCTAAGTACAGAGTATACCCTGAGGTTATAATATCGGAAAGTACACATATTTTTCTGCATAATGGTTTGACCCGATGGCGTTCACGGGCGCTGGTTTGGTGTGGCCCTTTAAGGGAAGGGGGAGGTGGGGGGAGAGGAGGACGGGGGGGAGGGTTGGTGAATTCGATCGGAACTATCGTGACGAGGTTGTTTGGGTCGCTAATGAGTGAATTGTAGCTGACACAGATACCCAGGGAGTGGGAGGTGGGGATTACGTAGGGTAGTGGGGGAGAATAGATTTTCTCTCTGGCTTTGGCCTTGTTTCATATAGTTTAGACACACGCAGCGACGCAGGGGGAGGATTTATGACTCGAACCTTTTACTTTCCATCAAGTTAATTCATCTCTCGACGTGTATCTCTAAGTATATCGCCATCAGGTCCTCGAAGGATGGTCTACGCCAAAGGGCGTGTGGGACTTCGAGGTGAGTCTTGGGGACGCAGTTCGTCCAGCCAGTCAGGTGTTGGTCAAGGCAGGAGGGAGTGAGTGAGGGTGAGGGTGAGGGAGATAAGCCATGTTATTGTGTGCTGGTGGACTTGTGTCGCTGTTGACACGAGAATCATTTTAAATAAGACATTAACACAACGTGGTGGTGATGATGTGTCCCGGGCCACGCGCCCTCCTGCTGTCCCGGGATGGGGATCCCGGACACTCCCATCATCCCAGGCTGGGCCATGCACTCTACCGGCCCTCTCGAACTGGGCCACATACTCTCCTACTATCCCAGGTTGGGCCACACGTCCCGGGTTGGGGCCCCGGGCACTCGTATTATCCCAGACTGGGCCATGCGCTCTCTCACCATCCTAAGCTGGGCCATGCGTTCTCTCATCATCCTAAGCTTGGCCACAAAAAGCTCTCTCTTACCATCTTAAGCTGGGCCGTTCGCTCTCTCATCATCCTAAGCTGGGCCACAAGCGCTCCCTCACCATCCTAAGCTGGGCCATGCGCCCTTCTACCCATCCTGTACTATGGCCGACCTGTGCCTCAAGGACCCTTTTCTTATCCTGCTATGGCACGTTTAATGCACATTAAGAAATGTATATAGATGTGGATTAACGGTACAGGACTGAAAGCGGTTCCGTGTTTACTTTTAATACACCAGACAAATTATTTTGTACAGAAAACGGGAGTGTTACAGTAGATTCTCAAATCTCATTGGCAGTCGTATGTATTCTGTAGCGCCCTTGGCTGTATCCGCTCTGTAGCGCCCTTGGCTGTATCCGCTCTGTAGCGCCTTTCCGCTGTACCCACTCGTGTACTTCTGCCGATCTATGTAATCCTAGAATATGTATAAAAAAAGAGACACATTCAAACGGCGTGGATTAACGGCCGTTAATACAGTGTGTGCGTTACGTGTCACGTGACGAGGGTGGGCGGGTGGCGAAGGCTCTCCAGTTGCTATTGTTCCCCTGGGGGATGATCAGCCCCGGGGGGTCCAGCCCGCCCTGGGACTAATGACGTTATTGGAGCCTTTTATGTGTGCGTTGGCTCCACCCGGGGGTCGGGCGGGCCCAGGGTGCACCTTATGACTTACCGAGATACAGAGGGGTTGGTCTGGGGGGGTTACCCTGGGGGACGGACGAGTGGGGAGGGCAAAAGCCCGGGGAGGTACTTATGGGGGGACGAGGTCCAGGGCACAGTAGGAGGATGGATCGGAGCAGCATCCCAGGTGCCCTAGTCCGGGGCGCGCCCCCGAGAGGCCTCGTACACAAGGCACCCGAAGCCCAGTCCGGGGCTACCCCAGGGGACACCCGAAACCGACTGGGCTACCCCGGGGGCACCTGAAACCCTGGTCCAGGCTACCCCAGGAGACCCCTACGTAATGAAGAGCCCTGAAGACCAAACCTGGTGGTGGCGATGGAAATTAATAGATTCGTTGTCACACTTACAACAGAATGGGGCGTGGGAGGAAAGCTGCAGGACTCAGTGTAGTGTTATTATCGTGGGAGGAAGGCGTGCGTGCGAGTAGGAAAGGAGGAGGGTGAGTGGTTTTCAGGTGAAGGTCAGACATGTCTCCATGGCTATTGTTTATTCTGTTCATAGGGGAGAAGTAGGTTTAGTAAGGGTCTTCGAGAGATGCATGGGCAGGAACCATTTAAGTAAGCCATAAGGTGGGCGAGGAGACTCACTTCCTGGACACATTTGGTGAGTGTTTGGAACAAGAGGCCACTGTCTGATGAGGGCAAAAAGTAGGGGGTGTGTTTGATGGTATAGTGGTCCCGACGGTGTTGTGTGGATGCGAGGCGATGGCCCCTAGACGAAAACGTGCAGAAGTTGGTGAACCTGTCATCATTATGCGTTTGAAGGTCATATATGATGTGACTATGAAATGATGGGGTATGATGAGAGGTGTAGTGGTAAAATATGTATAACATACGAGAGCTAGAGAGGATGTGCTGAAATGGTTTAGTAAATGGATAACAATATTGATATATGGTATGATAACGTCATGATGAACACAACGAAGAAAATGGGTGATGAAAACAAGTCATGGGGCGAATCCTTACAATGGAATTATTTATTTTATTTCATTTTTGTTCACACTAACACATATATTGTAAACGAAGCATCCATGCCAGGTGCTGGGCAGCGTTCCCAGCTGCCTGAGGAATTACCGCACACACACACACACACACACACACACACACACACACACACACACACACACACACACACACACACACACACTTGTCCTCTCTTAACACAGAGACTTGAGGGATTTGTCATTGATGTTCTCACTCGTTTTCAGTCTTGCGTACAGGGATCAGTGAACACCGAGTACCAAGCCTGTGTATTGCAAGGTTTTGAATATCACCTGTTGACTGGACCTTGTGATCATAAGAGCGTCAGGTGTGGTCAACAGACTCTTAGGATGATGAGAGCGTCAGGTGTGTACGTCAGATGTGGTCAACCGACTCTTTGGATGATGAGAGCGTCAGATGTGTACGTCAGATGTGGTCAACAGACTCTTAGGATGATGAGCAGCGTCAGGTGTGTACGTCAGATGTGGTCAACAGACTTGTGATGATAAGAGCGTTAGGTGTGTACGTCAGGTGTGGTCAACAGACTCTTAGGATGATAAGAGCGTCAGGTGTGGTCAACAGACTCTTAGGATGGTGAACAGCGTCAGGTGTGTACGTCAGGTGTGGTCAACAGACTTGTGATGATAAGAGCGTCAGGTGTGTACGTCAGGTGTGGGCAACAGACTTGTGATGATAAGAGCGTCAGATGTGTACGTCAGATGTGGTCAAGAGACTCTTATGATGATAAGAGCGTCAGGTGTGTACGTCAGATGTGGTCAACAGACTCTTAGGATGATGAGAGCGTCAGGTGTGTACGTCAGGTGTGGTCAACAGACTCTTAGGATGATAAGAGCGTCAGGTGTGTACGTCAGGTGTGGTCAACAGACTCTTAGGATGATGAGAGCGTCAGGTGTGTACGTCAGGTGTGGTCAACAGACTCTTAGGATGATGAACAGCGTCAGGTGTGTACGTCAGGTGTGGGCAACAGACGTAAGTGGAGGATTGAGCAGCGAATGGCGCGGGGTAGCATTGCAAGATCATTTGCATACAATACTGGCAACCGGTGTATGCGAGAGCGAGGCTTGCCTCCCCTCCTTCGCCCTCGAAAACAACCCAACTGGTTTATTCGGTTGTGTAGAGGGGTGTAAGGGGGGGGGGGAGGAGAGAGACACTGTCGGTTGTGTAGGGGGGGGAGAAAACACTGTCGGTTGTGTAAGGGGAGGAAAAGACATTGTCGGTTGTGTAGGGGGGAGGAAAAGACACTGTCGGTTGTGTAGGGGGGGAGGAAAAGACACTGTCGGTTGTGTAGGGGGGGAGGAAAAGACACTGTCGGTTGTGTAGGGGGGAGGAAAAGACACTGTCGGTTGTGTAAGGGGGAGGAAAAGACACTGTCGGTTGTGTAGGGGGGAGGAAAAGACACTGTCGGTTGTGTATGGGGGGAGGAAAAGACACTGCCGGTTGTGTAGGGGGGGAGGTGTGTGAGGGGAGGAAGGGAAGGGACATTGATGGAGACATGTCTTCTTCATTTTTGACGTGCTGAGGAAGGAAGGAAGGAAGAAGGAAGGAAGGAAAGAAGGAAGGAAGGAAGGAAGTAGCCTTAGCGTTTATAAGTCTCATCTTCGTGGTGGCGTGGATGGATCCAGATTGGATGGTGGGTGTTTATGGGTGTAGATACATTGTCGTCCCCTCCTCCCCCAGGATGATCGGGGACAGATGGTGTACTGGGAAGCCTCGTACAGTGTATAAGCAAGGAGGCTTGACCTAGGAAGCTTACGCTGAGTAAAATGTTCATCATATTACCGGACAGGACATGACATACATCCATACATACATACATACATACATACATACATACATACGTACATACATACATACATTACATACATACATACGTACGTACAGCCAAGACCCGTATACTCCAGCAGACACTTAAGAAGATTTTGTACTTACAACCCAGCGTATACCAGTATACTCCAGCATACACCAGTATACTCCAGCATACACCAGTATACTCCAGCGTACACTAGTATGCTCCAACATACACCAGTATGCTCCAACATACACCAGTATACTACAGCATACACCAGTATACTCCAGCATACACCAGTATACTCCAGCATACACCAGTATACCCCAGAGGTCGTGGATGAACTCGAAAGGCAGAAGCCGTGTCTCATATCTCACAGGGCGCACTGAAGAGCCTTGCACAGTGAACACGTCGACACACACACACGTACACACGTAGTAGAGACTAGCTCATCACACAGAAGCCATTAGATGAAGTTGCGCAAGTGAGAGACTAGAGGCAGATATAAGGATGTGGACGGTGTAGGTGTGTGAGTGGAACGAACCGGAGTGTGAGTGCAGATGTGGACGGTGTGAGACTAGTGTGTGAGTGGAACGAAACCGGAGTGTGAGTGCAGATGTGGACGGTGTAGGTGTGTGAGTGGAACGAACCGGAGTGTGAGTCCAGATGTGGACGGTGTGAGAGTAGTGTGTGAGTGGAACGAAACCGGAGTGTGAGTGCAGATGTGGACGGTGTGAGAGTAGTGTGTGAGTGGAACGAAACCGGAGTGTGAGAGTGTGAGTGCAAACAGCATAGAGACGGAATTGGTTGTAAAAGTTGTATGATAGTGGAGAGAAATTCAAGTGCTGGAGGGCCTACCCCAGCTGTGTGAAACTCCCCAAAACCCGTACAGCAGAAATGGGTAATTACACACACACACACACACACACACACACACACACACACACACACACGTAAAGACGTGGTACACATGTATACAAAGGTAGGAGACGGGGCGACACACGAATGCAAAAAGAGCTTGATCCTTAACACACAAATGGTCCTCACCTAATAATAGCCCCCACCTTGATCTTACGTTTGGCTCTTGGTGATGGATCACGTAGTTACCATAATAACTCCTCCAATTCTTTGATTTCTCATCTTCAGCCGAATGGCTGCCTGGATTCAATGAATCGTTCTGTATTTATTTATTATTTGTTGCACTGCTAATGCATTTCAGGAACTGGCTGAGCGCACACACACACACACACACACACACACACACACACACACACACACACACACACACACACACACCCTGGAACACCCTCCTCCTCCTCCCCCGTCCCTTCTTCCTCCCTCCTCCTCCTCTTCCACTTCCTCTCTCTCCTCCTCCTCCTCTCTCTCCTCCTCCTCCTCCTCTTCCTCTTCTTCTTCTTCTTCCCTCTCCACCTCCTCCCTCTCCACTTCCTCTCTCTCCTCCTCCTCCTCCTCCTCCTCCTCCTCCTCCTCCTCCCTTTCCTCCTCCACCACCACCTTCCTCCTCCACCTCCTCCTGCTCCCTCCACCTCCTCCTCTTGCCCAATACATATCCATCTGCAGGACTCCCCAGCCGGGGGAAGGGGGGGCCTTAGCTATACCACTGCGCCGGCCATAATGACCCACTACAAGCGTGAAAGCATTAGAGACGCATTCCCAGCCGCCACCACCTCCTCCCCCTACGGGGACCAGCTCGCGTCAGGAGGGCCGGGAAATTTCGCGGGGCATAAGTTCTGGCGTGATGCATCGGGTCGTCGGCCAGGCATATGAGAGGTGAGAGAGAGAGAGAAGAGAGAGAGAGAGAGAGAGAGAGAGAGAGAGAGAGAGAGAGAGAGAGAGAGAGAGGCGCCCACCCTCCCTCTCATGCAGCACATTACATGCTCTATATATCTCTCACCCACCACCCCATGACCCTGGAGGGACGTGGGAGGGGCGGGCACAATACGTATCGTGGGGGTTCCACCACCAGCGACAGCGGTGCCTCCTCCTCCTCCTCCTCTCCATTCGCTCCTCGGCCGACCCCTCCCTGGGCCCGAGGACTCGTGAGGGGGGGCGCGCGGGGCACGCCCTCCGCGCCAAGGGTTGTGGGAAGCGAGCGAAGCGGAGGGGGAAAATATCAGTCTCTGTAGCCTATCGATTCCCCCTCTCCCCCTCCTTCCCCCTCCTCCTTCCCCTTCCCCTCATCCCTCCCCCTCCCCTCTTTGTGACGGCAGACATCTTTATCGTGTGACGTCAGATGAATAATGATCCCTGATTGGTCACGCCCCATCATTCAAGCGACCACTCACAGAGGGCGCGCGGGTCACGTGGTGCGGAGGGCGGCGGGCCGGGTATGTGTGTGTGTGTGTGTGTGTGTCTGTGTGGCTGTTTACTCTGTGGCACCGGGTGAGATCCATCGTCTTGTGGACGCCAGATAATCCTGGGCCCATCTTCAGGGACGATTTGCATACGGAGAGAGAGAGAGAGAGAGAGAGAGAGAGAGAGAGAGAGAGAGAGAGAGAGAGAGAGAGAGAGAGAGAGAGACCTTGTCGTTCCATTGTGGGACGAGATCATCCATCGCACGGCGCTGCGTCTAGACTTGGGGAAACAGAGATGTTCGCCCCGCGACGCGCTCGCTCTGCTCTGCTCCTCCGCGCCCCTCCCCACGACGGTGGTGCCCCGGGTTGATAATGTAATCCAACCCATTTTATATCTGCATAAATGGACGCTAAAGATGTCCGAGTTACGAACTTACACCGTCACGGGCCTGTACGCGATTTAAATACGGAGCCGATGGGCCCCCGGGAGGGAGGGAAGGGAGGGAGGAGACAGTTACGGCAAAATAGAGAGTTAAAGTGTTGGCCCGAGGTCGTATGTCTGAGCGAGCCGTGTGGGGCCAATAAGTCGGACGGTCGGGGGGGATGGCGGTAGACGTAACTATACGACACTCTGCACCCGGGGTGGGAGAGGAGGGGACGGAGGACAAGGGACGGGAGAGGACTCGTAACTAATACGTACTGGTCGTGAAGGGTGGTGTTTGGAGGGGTGGCGGTCCAGGGAAAGGACACGAGGGAATGATTCGAGCCGTGGACGTAGGGAGGTGAGTGGGGAGGTGAGGTGTGGAGGGGAGGGAAGAAGAGACGAGAGTGTGGTGAGTGAGCGGGCATAGCTCAGGGCATAGAGCATTACGGCTATGCCAGGAATGGCTGGGCGGCACGGAGAGAAGTGGCTAGGCGAGGGCGTGGTGAGTGGGGTGGCAAGAGGAGCTAGGGAGAGAGAGAGAGAGAGAGAGAGAGAGAGAGAGAGAGTGAGAGAGAGAGAGAGAGAGAGAGAGAGAGAGAGAGAGAGAGAGAGGGCATGATGGAGGGGGCGAGGAGTGAAGGAACTGTGGTGAGACAGTGGGGCTGGGCTGGGGCACGAGACGGGTGGCAGGGTAAAGTGTGTACATGACGCCAGGGTGAGGTGCTGCTGCAGGGTCACTTGTACACGTGTACAGCCAGGCATGGCATGGTGTCATGCCTCTCTCTCTCTCTCTCTCTCTCTCTCTCTCTCTCTCTCTCTCTCTCTCTCTCTCTCTCTCTCTCTCTCTCTCTCTTTCACAGACAGTCAGAGAGCCAGGCAGCCTGACATACAGACACAGACACATACGCGAGTTGAGGGGGATGGATCTCACAGTGACAGCTTGCAAAACTACCTGACCCCAACCAGGCCAGGGCCTTTGACTTATAAACCCTTAAGGGTAAGGTTATAGACCTGTCCTTTATACCCAAGGGTCAACAGTACCGTCCTCTTCAAGGGTCTTACCGTCCTCTTCAAAGGTCGTACCGTCTTGTTCAAAGGTCGTACCGTCTTGTTCAAAAGGTCGTACCATCTTGTTCTAGGGTCGTACCGTCTTCAAGGGTAGTACTGCTTCTTCAAAGGTCGTACCGTCTTGTTCAAAGGTCGCACCTACTTGTTCAAGGGTCTTAACGTCTTGTTCAAGGGTCGTACCGTCTTGTTCAAGGGTCGTACCTGGAGGTCTAAGGTTTACCACCCCAGGGAGCTCTCTGGTCAGAAGATAACCTCCCCATGGGATCTCTCTCCTCCCCTCGCAAATGATGACTAATGCGTGTTCACCCTCGCACCCCCGCCACGTTCCAACACTACATTCATAACTCCCTTCCATGACTCTAAAAGTCTTTTAAAAAATAAAAATGATTCAGTCTCTGTTTCTGAGACACTTCTTGTAACTCCACACCAGGAAGTAATGGACGGATATCGAGTACGGGAAATTACCAGATAAAATCGGGTTCTTTCGGTCGTGTTTGTGATACGTAGACGGGGTTGTAGGATTTGGCCAGCCACTGTCTCTGGTGGTAGATGAAGTCACGGGTTCGAGCACCCAAATGGAAGAGTTTTCTCAAAGTAGCGGACGGATATGTACCATGTCACCTCTCCCGCTGCATGTACACTGGCGTGGCTACCACTGTGGTGGTGTGTCGTCCTACGTCCAGCTGACGGACGGAATCCAACGTGCTGGTAGCTCTCTGTGCGTCTCCGTAGGAAGGCTAACCAAACCTCAGAAGCACATCCCAGTGTCGGGCTCAAAGTGAATATCCAGGAGAGTGAACAGCTGGCTGAATATTTCCCAAGAATATCCACGTCAACCTCGATGGCTGGTTTTGATATTCGCCAGCAGGGCAGTCGGTCTTCGGGGAGAGAGAGAGAGAGAGAGAGAGAGAGAGAGAGAGAGAGAGAGAGAGAGAGAGAGAGAGGAGGGTGTCATCCCTGGTGGGCTCTGGAGCCAAATGGCTCATCTCGTGGAGGCGGGGGAGGCGCCACGGGACAATACACTTCCCCCCATAACAATAGTGATATTAATGGCGATAATGACGAGGGCGCTGCGGGGGCGGGCGCGTGGAGGAGGGCGGGCGCGGCGCGGCGCGGGCGTGGGATGGTTAGGCGTGGGAGGGCGGAAGAACCCCAAAAGAGGCCAGAAGAACGCAAGGTGGGGGAAGGCTAGGATATGTGGTCGTGTAGTCCAGGTCGTCAAGTGACCCAGTACACATTCTCTCTCTCTCTCTCTCTCTCTCTCTCTCTCTCTCTCTCTCTCTCTCTCTCTCTCTCTCTCTCTCTCTCTCTCTCGGTGTCCCTTCTTTCTGCCTCCCTCACGTCGTGACAACACGTTACTCCTCGCTCGCGACTCGTTCTTCGTCACCCTACGTTTTCCCGCGGTGAGCGCAACGCGCTAGCCCCGCCATATGGTGGGATGGAAGAGAAGAATACAGCCCACTTGTCTGTTGCATGTCGTGCAAGGCGACTAAGAGGGGCGGGAGCTGGGGTGGGGTTGCTCGGCCGCCTTGAAGTCCCCACCTCCTGTATTACTTTCCAGAAGATCGAACAAAGGAAGGAACCAAGCGAGGAGTTTTTTTTTTTTCTTGTCTCCGTCTACTTTGTCTCCTGTCTCCATCTATAGTGGTGGGTGGAGGAGGAGACTTCTGGTTTACGATCCTGTCTCCATCTATGATGGTGGATGGGGAGGAGGAGCAGCCTTCTGCTTTACTGTCCTGTCTCCATCTCTGCAGATTAGGAATTCGGGACATTATTCCCGGCTTTCAGCAGGTGGTTCCCATCTTTCAGTAGGTGGTTCGTTCCCCGTCTTTCAGCAGGTGGTTCGTTCCCCGTCTTTCAGCAGGTGGTTCGTTCTCCGTATTTCAGCAGGTGGTTCGTTCCCCGTCTTTCAGCAGGTGGTTCGTTCTCCGTCTTTCAGCAGGTGGTTCGTTCCCCGTCTTTCAGCAGGTGGTTCGTTCCCCGTCTTTCAGCAGGTGGTTCGTTCCCGTCTTTCAGCAGGTGGTTCGTTCCCCGTCTTTCAGTAGGTGGTTCGTTCCCCGTCTTTCAGCAGGTGGTTCGTTCCCGTCGCAGACCAACCCTTTTCCTCTGATTTCTGACTTGCCAGTGTAGTAGTCTCGCCTGCCCAGATGGTGGTGTGCAGGACGTCGGTTTAAGAGGAGAGAGTCTCTCTCTCTCTCTCTCTCTCTCTCTCTCTCTCTCTCTCTCTCTCTCTCTCTCTCTCTCTCTCTCTCTCTCTGGGAGGGGAGCGGGAGGGGAGGACCTGGTGGTCTCCTGTGTAGCAACATATTATCACATCTGCCTCAGAGCCGTCAGGTGGGGCGAATTTGCCTGTGGGGGGGTATTAAGGCCAGCAGGGGCGCTGCCACCCACCAGATTTACCGTCCCTCGTGGCGGCCCATCACGGCCCCAGGAATGTACGTCCAGTCCTTAACCTGGCGTCCGTTGTGGCGTAGGTGGTGTGTATGGTGGGGGGTCATGTGGTGGTGTATGGTGTGGGGTCATGTGGTGGTGTAGGTGGTGTATGGTGGGGGGTCATGTGATGGTGTAGGTGGTGTATGGTGTAGGGTGGTCATGTGGTGCTGGTGGTGTATGGTGGGGGGTCACGTGGTGGTGTAGGTGGTGTATGGTGGGGGGTCATGTGGTGGTGTAGGTGGTGTATGGTGTGGGGGTCGTCTTGTGGTGCAGATGGTGTATGGTGGGGTCGTCTTGTGGTGCTGGTGGTGTATGGTGGGGTCGTCTTGTGGTGCAGATGGTGTATGGTGTGGGTCGTCTTGTGGTGCTGGTGGTGTATGGTGGGGGGGTCATGTGATGGTGCAGGTGGTGTATGGTGGGGTCGTCTTGTGGCGCATGTGGTGTATAGTGGGGTCGTCTTGTGGTGCTGGTGGTGTATGGTGGGGTCGTCTTGTGGTGCAGATGGTGTATGGTGGGGGTCGTCTTGTGGTGCTGGTGGTGTATGGTGGGGTCGTCTTGTGGCGCATGTGGTGTATAGTGGGGTCGTCTTGTGGTGCAGATGGTGCATGGTGGGCTCGTCTTGTGGTTCAGGTGGTGTAAGGTGTGTGGTATTTTGGTGCAGGTGGTATGTATTGGTATTGCGGTAGTATGATGGGTAACATTGAGGCGCAGGTGGAATACGGTGGTAAATGTGGTAGTGAATATGAGCAATATTGTGGTAAAGGTGGTGTATGGCAGGTAATATGGCGATGGTTTCTGATGGGCAGTGTTGTGGTGCAATGGCTGGGTGGAGAGCAGTCGTGTTGAGATCAATTGCTATATATAACATTAAAACAAGAACCAAATGAACGTATCTCACACACACACACACACACACACACACACACACACACACACACACACACACACACACACACACACTCATTTCTATTTTGATTCAGAACAAAAATATGAAATAAAAAAAAAAGATCTTTTGATTATGTCTCTATTTAATCCTACACTCATTTTCACGTTACATTTAACAGTCACAGATTATAATTCTCCTCCTCACATCCTCAAGATTATCTACTCGACAATTATATTACCATTGTAAATATCCCAGGCAGAGACGTGCCAACTTCCCTCCTCCCTCCCTCCCTCTTCTGTGGCCGCGCACAGAGCATCGGAATCTTTCTCGACCCGGTCGGTCTGCAGCCACTCAGGAGGAGCCTTGCTTGACGCAGACCTGATCGCTCCTCGCATGGGGTCCCACCCGCCGCGCCCAGCCTCGCTTCGTTGACTCCCTGATCCTCGCTAACGCTGCTTTCCTCCGTTTCACTCGTTGTGTTTCACCCTTACGTTATCAGCTTTACGGAAATTAGTCGTAATTGTTTGATTGTTAAGGTTAATGATGATTACGATCGCCAGGGAAATTATTAAGGGAGGGTCAGGTGGTTTACTCAACACGTTAGAAAATGGTATGGCATGTTTCTTTATCATTTTCCTGGATAGCTCGCGATGCTTCCAGGGACCTCAAATGCGCAAGGATCGAACACCAGAGGGTGGCTTTAAGCCTCCCTGCCTCCCTCTCTCCCCGCATCCAGACAACTCACTTGTTACGAGTCTAAACTTAAGACCTGGGTGACATACCTGGAGACCCCAAGTTCGAAGTCGGAGTCCGAGCTGAGTAGGATACACCTGACCACACGGAAGACGACAGACCCCTTCTTCTTCAGCCCATAGGAAGGTTCCTGACGCGGCTCCCTCCACCGGCGAGATATTGATTTAGCTTCGATGTTCGTGAATGTCGGAAGGAGTCTGCTGTGACAGGTTCAGTGCAACGCGTGGCGCTGACCGCTGATGGCGATAATGTTGATGTGAGTGGACGTTTCTTCTTAGTTCCAGTTGAGGAAGAAGATCGGTAAATGGTAACCAAAGGTGTCCCATGATAGTGTGAAGGTGTGGTTCGTGTCCCATGAGAGTGTAAAGGTGTCGTTCGTGTCCCATGTTAGACTAAAGGTGTAGTTCGTGTCCCATGATAGTATAAAGGTGTAGTTCGTGTCCCATGAGAGTATAAAGGTGTAGTTCGTGTCCCATGAGAGTGTAAAGGTGTAGTTCGTGTCCCATGATAGTGTAAAGGTGTCGTTCGTGTCCCCATGCGTGGCTCTGCACTTGGCCTGCACTACTGCAGGAGGTGTTTGATGCTCTTGCCTGTACAAGTCATGAGCCTCTTAGCCACCCTCCCTACTACCATCTGGTCGCAAGGGACGAGTGTATGATCTGAAGCTTTGAAGTTCTCCCCACCTGCGCTGCCGCTTCGCTGAGGAACTTCGAGATGCCACTGAAGGCTGGTGTGACCAGGAACCAAGAACTGGAAGTAAGAACGTCTTCAAGTTATATTTTCATAGTCTTTAAATCGACGTTATTGGAAATACGAATCCTAAACCCGTCCGTCTGCAAGCAGGAGCCATATATAATGACCCGTCACCCCGATCCTAAAGGATGGATGGTCCACCCACTCGAGCTAACACCAAGGGTCTTACCTGAGGCGGCATCATCATCATGTGCCACCTACACGACCCACCTGAGCCATCATCAGTAGACCCACCACCTCCTCCTCCTCCTCGCCAGACCACCAACCAGACCCACCGGTCGTGCGGCCGCCTGAATGAGACCAGAGCAGCAACAGCGGCGGACAACGATCCATCACCCACTCCCCGCCACCATAATTGTTCGCCAGCGTTTAGCACTGTTAGAGTAAGTGGTTCCCAACGGGAGGTCTCGATCCCACTACATCCCTCCTCCTCCTCCTCCTCCCTTCTCTGCCGGGCGCCCTGGTCCACAGCCAACACTCCAAGACCGACAAACGCGTTCAAACAATCTCGTACAGTTCTTTCGTCCAAAATGCCCTCTGATATTACCTGGCCTCCAAAAGGCTTTCGACAAAGTACCAGATAAAGATATCATTACGTAGAGATTAAACCCAGGCGTCGCGTCTTCGATTGTGGATGAGGGACGAGCTAACAGATTAGGACGCGGTGTGCCGCACTGAATGGGGAGGGGAACATGAGGCAGATGTAGCGTGACAGGCGAGGGTGGGTACCGCAAGGGTCACTCCTAGGACCCATACTGTTCAATGTATATCAGTGATTTAGGGACGGGACGCCCTGGTCGATTCTCCAGATCTGTCTGAGACGCGACGCGAGGAAATCATGAGTCTAGTCAATGGATGGCCGTCGAGGTGATTCAAATGGATTCAGACACATTGATGGAGCGGTTCTGAGAAGTGGCAGATACTCTTCATTGTACACACATGCAAAGTGATGCTTATTGTGAAGTGATATATATATATATATATATATATATATATATATATATATATATATATATATATATATATATATATATATATATATATATAAAACATATATATATATATATATATATATATATATATATATATATATATATATATATATATATATATATATATAGCAAATCCCTAGCTATATATGGCAAAATAATGTTAGTTCTTATAGCCGTCAGAATAAACTATAAAGTGAAGAATACCCCTACATTCTCTGTACAGCGACCCAGTGAGACCTTCCTTTAGCATGCAGTGTTCAGTTCTGGTCACTAAATTCGATCAGAGACGAAGAGGTCTTGAACAAACTCAGAGAACAACAGCAAAACTAATTCCGTCACTCGGCCATGAGCCTTATGAAGAGGAAGGCTCCTGTAGAATTGTGTCTTAGAAACAAATCACAGAATTTGAGCATATTAGACAAACGTGGGGAGGAGCCACCCCAGAGTACACTGGAGCTAGGCTACACCCCAGAATACACTGGAGCTAGGCTACACCCCAGAGTACACTGGAGCTAGGCTACACCGCAGAGTACGTTGGAGCTAGACTACACCCCAGAATACACTGGAGCTAGGCTACACCGCAGAGTACGTTGGAGCTAGGCTACACCGCAGAGTACGTTGGAGCTAGACTACACCCCAGAATACACTGGAGAGTAAACTTGTGTGTGTGGCTTATTGCACCGGATGGAGCAAACCCTGTACAGAACCACAACCATACCTGTACCCACACCTGTAATTACACCCACAACCATACCTGCACCCACACCTGTTATTACGCACCCACACCTGTAATTACGCACCCACAACCATACCTACACCTACATCTGTAATAACACACACACCTGTAATTACGCCCCCACTACCATACCTACACCCACACCTGTGATTACACCTACAACCATACCTCCACCCACACCTACAACCTCACTGGTATCCACTCCATCACCGGTACTCATCTGGTATACGTAGCCGTGCCATGTAGATGAGTAAGACATGGCAGATGAGTACTGGATGGGTGAGTATCCTCCAGCGTCTGTCGGATGAGTGAAGGGCGACATGTCCAACACGGGATCGCAGATGTGTGTCCGGCGGTTAGGTTCCGGGCGCCTCTCTGTGTGTCCGGCAGTTGTGTTACGGACGTCTGTGTGTCCGGCAGTTGGGTTACGGATGCGCGTGTGTCCGGCAGTTAGGTTATGGACGCCCTCGTGTCCGGCAGTTGGGTTACAGATGCGCGTGTGTCCGGCAGTTGTGTTACGGACGTCTATGTGTCCGGCAGTTAGGTTATGGACTCCCTCGTGTCCGGCAGTTGGGTTACGGGCGCGTCTGTGTGTCCGGCAGTTTGGTTACGGACGCCTCTGTGTGTCCGGCAGTTGGGTTACGGACGCCTCTGTGTGTCCGGCAGTTGGGTTACGGACGCCCTCGTGTCCGGCAGTTGGGTTACGGGTGCCTAGGTGTCCGGTAGTTAGGTTACGGACGCCTCTGTGTGTCCGGCAGGTGGGTTACGGACACATCATTTGCATAATACGGAAGGAACAGCTAGGGGGTCATCTGGATTTAGAGAAGATCGGGTGTTGACGGCTCTCGACCCTATGACCGGGGTCTCCAAGGGCGGTTTTAGTCCGGGGCGGGTCACCCGGATTTAGAGAAGTCTGGATGCTGGCGACTCTCACCCCTATGACTGGAATCTCCAAGGGTGGTATTGGTCAGGGGGGGTCATCAGGATTTAAAGAAGGTTGGGTGATGGCGACTTTCAGCCCTATGACTAGGGTCTCCAAGGGCGGAATCCGTGGATTTCGGCCAATAGGAGGGATTAAAGGGTTACGGTTGCCAACGCTCGTGTTCCCTGTTAATGGGCAGATGGAGCTGACCTCTAGCGGCCACCTCCGTATAACGGAACCCACCAACAGTGGCTGCCTCAGTATAACGGAACTCCCCTCTGTATCGACCACCTCAGTGTACACCAAGGGTACGTCATCTGTACACCATGGGTCTGTCATCTGTACATCCATGGGTCTGTCATGTGTACACCATGGGTCTGTCATCTGTACACCATGGGTCTGTCATCTGTACACCATGGGTACGTCATCTGTACACCATGGGTACGTCATCTGTACACCATGGGTCTGTCATCTGTACACCATGGGTACGTCATCTGTACACCATGGGTCTGTCGTCTGTACATCCATGGGTCTGTCGTCTGTACACCATGGGTTTGTCATCTGCACACCATGGGTCTGTCGTCTGTACACCATGGGTCTGTCGTCTGTACACCATGGGTCTGTCATCTGTACACCATGGGTCTGTCATCTGTACACCATGGGTCTGTCGTCTGTACACCATGGGTCTGTCGTCTGTACACCATGGGTCTGTCATCTGTACACCATGGGTCTGTCATCTGTAAGCTAGGTCTCCTGTTGTATTCATGATGTTCCTCTACTGTATTAATACATCCTCCTATATTGATACATCTCCTGCTGGTAACATGTGAACATAAGCTATCTGCATGGAAGGGTTAGTTCAGTTTTACCTTATTTCTAAAAATGGAATATATTCCACTACTACTACTACTATAGCTACTACTAATTATGATAATGATAATAGCAATATTATTAGTAAAAATGATAATAATGATACGAATAATGATAGTAATGGTAATAATAACAATAATAGTAATGGTAATGATAATAATGATAATGAAAATACAGTTATCCACGCCCCAATGCCTGGCATCTCCCAGGACAGTAAGCTGTGTGTGTGTGGGTGGGTGTATACACACCCCCAGCAGGGCCCGGTGGCTAGGTGATCCGCTGTCGAGGTGGGCCAGCTAGCCAGCCACTCACTCCCGCGCCTCTCTCTCATCACACCTCGAGTGGTTATCCTCCCTCCCTCCCTCCTCACTCCTCTCCTCCTGTAGTATTTGCCCACAGCGACGCGTCCTTTGACGCCCGTTGCTGGAAACAGTCACCTCCGCCGCTCTCGACCGCCGCTGAAGTGTTTGCACAGGGCAGCCATTGTCGGGGGGCGCCCCCGAACGCCCGAGAGTTTTTGATGCGTGGGACGGACGGAGCAGATGAGCCAAACCCACCAGCCATCGACTTTCGCGGGGGAAACAGGTCGACGGGACGACAACCCTTGAGCATGACGGTACGACCCATTGATTGAGCACGACGGTACGACCCTTCAGCGAAACTGTACGACCCTTGAGTTCTACGGTACGACCCAATGAGCACGACGGTACGACCACGGGGGGAGAGGGATGGGTGTGCGGTACGACCCTTTTGTGGGGGTGGGTGGTATGATACCCTGGTCGTTTTGACCATGGGAAGCCTTAAGGGTCATCATGTCAGGTCGGAGGCCATAGGTGGGGAGGCGGAGGGAGGGGTCGTCCCATCGTGCCATGCAAGGCGCGTGCCAGAGAGAGAGAGAGAGAGAGAGAGAGAGAGAGAGAGAGAGAGAGATTTATAAACGCCAGCGAGCCCTTAGGAAAAACATTGGCCTGAGGGTGGTGAAGTGTTTGTGGGCGAAGCGGCGGCGGAGGAGGGCAATTGGCACCAGTTTGGTGCGTGTGGCTTCGGGGAGGAGGAGGAGGAGGAGCCGTGGGGGATCACATCATCCCAGGGTGGGACTTTGGCTGGAGTTGATACTCGGGAACCCCGGGGGCGCGGCCAGATCTGGCCGCCCTTTGTCGTCATTGACTTCACATGCCCCACCCACCGTAGACCCACCCATTGCACATCCACCCACTGTAGACCCACCCACCGTGAACCCACCCACCGTACAACCACCCACCTTAGACCCCACCCACCGTACACGCGGGTTTTCCTGTTATGTTTTTCTTCTTTTGATTTATTCGTGACGATCCTGGGAACTCATTCGTGACGACTTCGGGATTTTGATTCGTGACGACGTGGGCATTCATTCGTGCCGACCTGGGAGTTCATTCGTGACGACGTGGGCATTCATTCGTGCCGACCTGGGAGTTCATTCGTGACGACCGCTGAATATATTCGTAGTGAAGTCGTGACGACCTCATAATTATGGTTTGGCTTCGCTGTACTTAACCAAAGTTAACCCAGCCCCACCCAACCAAACCCAACCAAACCAAATCCAACCAGACCTAACCCAACCAAAGCAAACCTAACCAAACCAAACGCAACCCAACTAAACCTAACCCAACCCAACCAAACCAAACCAAACCAAACCCAACCAAACTTAACCTAACCTAACCTAACCTAACCTAACCCAACCTAACCTAACCTAGCCTAACCTATTCTAGCCTTGAAAAACATTGGAACTGAGAGAGAGAGAGAGAGAGAGAGAGAGAGAGAGAGAGAGAGAGAGAGAGAGAGAGAGAGAGAGAGAGGAAAAGAGTAGTCTTCAAGTCCATCTCCCCCACAAAAAAAGAAAAGAAAAGAAAAGAAGACAAATCAAGGAGGACAAAAACAGAGAGTGAGGAAGGCGTTCGTGGGAACCCTCCCTCCCTCTCCTCCTCCCAGACCAGTGAGTGACCAGCAACACAGCAGACCAGTGTGGACAACTCGTCCTCTGGCGACGCTAAACTGGGATTAAACGACACATCTCCCGGCGTCCTGTATGGTCTTTGCCTACCTCCCCTCGGCTTCTCCCCCACTCCTCCTCCTCCTCCTCCTCCTCCTCCTGCCGCCGCTGCTGTGGTAGTAGTAGCATCAAGGGCCAGATTAGGGTAAATCTAGGTCAACACTCAGGCCGGCCAAGAGAAAGGGGGGTAGAAATTCGGCGCCAGAAATATACAATGAGGAAATTTGAGTGTACGTGTGTCTTCAGATGTTATCAGTTACTGATTTAGCGGGAAATGGTAAAGTCATTCATGACAAAAGAGAAGCCATTATGTGTTTTTTCATTATTATCCGTTTAGTTATCAGTTATCGGAGGTTTAGGAACGATACTGGAATTCTCACGTTTGTAATGGGCGCTGATGAGAGTGTCGCCATCTTGAATGTTTACCTTTGGGCCCAAGCAAGTCTTCCCCTCCCTCCCTCTGGAGCCAGAGGAGCCCTGGGACCACCTCCTCAATTGGATTACCAAGATAAATCCATCATCGGTGTGGATTAGACCTCAAGGCCTTCACAATGCCCCCAGCGTGCCGGACGCGGCCGGCCACAAAGACGAGAGTTTGCACATACCACACGGCCTGCCATCGGAGCCATTGTGGCCGGATCTTTCATCGTGTGGATTTTCTTGTGTTGTGTGTCCGGGCGGTGAGGAGAGGAGAGAGAGGTCCCCATACCTCCCCTGGTCGGGCGCCATGTTAGTTCAACCTGGAGACACTGCGGCCGAGAGGAGTCGAACCATTGTTGTCGCGTACCGGGTCACCAGCGTTGTATTATTTTAAGGTTCTGCCTTTTGTGAACGCCCCCTACCTGGGTGTGTCGGGAGATGATGAAGGTATATCAGCATCGCTGGTTGCCTTAGGGAAGAAGATTCATGGCCTTACGTACCAGCGTCCTTTTTGATGATGCCCTTTCTTCAATGCTCCCCTTCAGCGCGGCGATGCGGGCCCTTTTGAGGATGACGTCGAAGTCCATCGCCATCGTATCTAAGGCTCGTGCCGCCTCGTCCTTCTTGATGGCCAACCTCTCGTTACTGCCTCGTTCAACATTCTCCGCTGGTGAGTCGAAGTCGCTCGAACGCCTCGTCTTCTGCTGGTGTCTCCTTGCATCGTCGCTTCACCCACTACTTCTTTATCCTCCTTGTACTCCAGAGTCCCTCCTCGGTGCCTTGTGAACGCATGGCCACAGCTACCAGTGGTCTGTTGGGCAGCTAACCATGTTGCGCATTGATCTCACTATCATACGTAAGCCTGGGTCAGCCACCCACTTAGGTAGGTGGTAGGTGGGTGGGTGAAGACGTAAGTGGGTGAGTATGAGGTTCCTGGACCAAGTGCGTGTACGTGAGGACCAGGTCACGAGGCCCTACTTGGGTTATGGCTGGGTCGTCTACCCGTCACGCCTCGAGAGCCGCCGCTGACAACCCGACTCCACAACACCCTCCACCTCCGCACCTCCAACCATCTCTCTCTCCTTCTCCGTCTCTTTCCCATCCACCTCCATACCTCCAACCATCTGCCTCCTCCTCTGTCTCATTCCCATCCACCTCCACACCTGCAACCATCTCTCTCCTCCTCCTCATTCCCATCCACCACACCTCCAACCATCTCTCTCCTCCTCCTCCGCCTAATTCCCATCCACCTCCTCACCTGCTCTCACCCATCTCCCTCCCTCCTTCCCTCATATCTCCATCTTGCCATCTGAGCCGCATCTGCGTCATGTCATCTCTATCCCCATTCGCATGTCTCTTGTGACTATTCGTCTGCCTCTCTTCTATCCACTTCACGTCCCCCCCCCCTCATCAACCCCCCCCCCCCGCACTCTCCCTCATCCATCATCCTTCTCTCCCGACCCCCCATTCCCCCCCCCCTCCACCAATTTCCCTCCCCCCTTCCCCCATTTAGAAATCCAAATTAAGGTTTCAATTAAGTAATTAGAACGGTGGCTCGCATCCAGATCCTCCCGGCCGCAACGATCGTCAGGCGCAGGTCACAACCACGACCGCGTCCCTCGCCGTCCAGGTCAGGTCAACGGGAGGTCATGCGGTAAGGTCCCTAGGGGGTGTTTGACGTGTGTGTGTGTGTGTGTGTGTGTGTGTGTGTGTGTGTGTGTGTGTGTGATCGTCCGGGTGGAGGTCGCTCGTGATGACAGAGATACACACCGGTAATTTTTTTTTTTTTTTTTCCCCAAAAGAAGGAACAGAGAAGGGGGCCAGGTGAGGATATTCCCTCAAAGGCCCAGTCCTCTGTTCTTAACGCTACTTTGCTAATGCGGGAAATGGCGAATAGTTTGAAAGAAAAAGAAATATATATATATATATATATATATATATATATATATATATATATATATATATATATATATATATATTCTGTTTCCCATTTTAGAAAGTTAAAACGCAAACGCGGGAGGACAGCGACAAATATATATATATATATATATATATATATATATATATATATATATATATATATATATATATATATATATATATATACACGTTGGGAAATCTTAAGCCCTGCACTTCTCATCATCAGACAAGTGGTAGGAAGGGCTTCATCCTGCAGTGGTCGCCAGCCAGGGGAGGTCGTCCTCCTACAGTAGTCGTCAGCCAGAGGAGGTCGTCCTCCTGTCGCAGTTCTGAGCGTGGCGATGGCCGGCCTCAGGCGGACAAGGTGTCCTGACTCCGGGAGAGTCGACCTCGGCCTGTGAGAGCTCTGTAGTGCCTGGGAGAGTCGTGCTGGGCCTACGATTGTAGTACTCTCCCTTGGGGAGAGAGAGAGTGAGTCCTCAGCCTAGAGAGAGGAGGAGGAGGGGAGGGTAATGAAGGGGAGGAGGGGCGGCGCGAGACCCCAGGTCTAGGCTAGGTGGCTGCAAGGCTCACACAGTGCGATTGGTTCCTGATGAGTTGGGTCAAAGGCGTACAGTAATGCAGGAGTAGCGTGTGTTGTGGGTAAGGGGCGGCTGCACGGTGTTGTTGGCGGGGAGAGGCCTAGGTAGTTATTGTGTGGTGGTCAGTTGTGGTGTGTGTTGGGGAGGGGGAATAGGGTAGGGGTTAATTAGTGGGAGGGGACCCTGAAGGGGATGTTCGGTGTGGTTGTGGGGGGGCATGGCTGTGGTTGATGGTAGTGGTGATCGTCAGGCCTGTGGGGCTACTGTTGACTGTGGGGCAGGGTTGTGGATTTGCTGCTGGCTTTAGGGCAGGGTTGTGGATTTGCTGTTGGCTGTGTGGGCAGGGTTGTGATGTTGCTGTTGGCTGTGGGGCTACTGTTGACTGTGGGGCAGGGTTGTGGATTTGCTGCTGGCTTTAGGGCAGGGTTGTGGATTTGCTGTTGGCTGTGTGGGCAGGGTTGTGATGTTGCTGTTGGCTGTGGGGCTACTGTTGGATGTGGAACAGGGTTGTGGGTTTACTATTGGCTCTGGGGCAGGGTTGTAATATTACTGTTGGCTGTTGAACAAGGCTGATGTATTACTGTTGGCTGTTGAACAAGGCTTGGGTATTACTGTTGGCTGTTGAACAAGGCTTGGGTATTACTGTTGACTCCCCTCAGCAAATGTGTTCATCTGTGGCCAATAATGTGATAGGAGACACAGAGGGAGGGAAAAAAGTAGAAGTAAATACTCCCTGTTCTAATGAGTTAATTAAGGACATAAATAAGTGTCATTAAAGAGTAACTTCCCCTTTCCCTCCACCCACACCGCCTACCTCCCCATGATATCCCTTTTCCCCAAGTGATCAGGACATTTCAGATGTGGATAATGAGGTAGACATAGATAAGCTGTAGCCATACGAAGCAAGCGGGTGGAACGGCAGCTTAGCGGAGCGAGGCGACAGCTTGAGCGGCCACATGAGTAGGAGTGGGACATCAGCTTGAGACGGTCGACGAAAAGGTCGACAGGGTCGATCCGAGGTATACCGGTGAAGGTCGATTGCTCACTCACCTCCCCTCCTTACTCTCCCTTCTCCTTCTGCCCCCCCCCCCCCCTGACATATCCCTCCCTCGCTCTCCAGTCATATGTCACGTCACTTGACTTCCAATACCCCCCCCCCCCCCCCCCGACCTCCCATAACCTCGCCTACACTCGAACGACCTCGTTTGATTTTTCTTTTTCTTGTACTTAACCTAGTCTGACCTTATCTCATTTCCATACCGAACACGTCTTTTGCTTAACTTCCTTTAACCTCGCTTGACCTTGCTTAACCTCCCTTAACCTCGTCTGACCTTGCTTAACCTCCGTTAACCTCGCCTTACCTTGCTTAACTTCCCTTAACCTCGCCTGACCTTGCTTAACCTCCCTTAACCTCCCTTAACCTCGCCTGACCTTCCTTAACCTCCCTTAACCTCGCCTGACCTTGCTTCACATGAACCTCACCTCCTTTTCCGACTTATGAACAGTGATGGTTCTCTTTTCCCTCTTACGCGGATATTACTCCGGTTTCTGATCCTGGGGGTCTGACTTGCTTGCGCCCGTCCCCTCCTCCCCCACCTACCATGAACTAGACAGACCCACGTAACTCTCAGCAAGCCACCACGTCACATGATTACAGTGTAGGGTCGCTGGCAACTCAAAGGAGGATGACCCGTTGTCTTATTTGTTTTTCTCCTTCCGCCGCTAAGCTTCGGAAAACACCTCCCCCTCCCCCCTTTTTCTCACGGTTCTCCTAACACCTACAACCTGATCCCCCCCCCCCTCTCTCTCTCTCTCTCTCTCTCTCTCTCTCTCTCTCTCTCTCTCTCTCTCTCTCTGAAAAGGCAAATATGTATTCTTCATCTTCTTCACTCCTTCCCTACCTAGTGACACACCCTCCTGCCCCTCTTTCTCTGAAAGGGCAGTTTATGTATTCCTCTTCTTCACTCCTTCCCTACCTAGTGACACACCCTCCTGCCCCTCTTTCTCTGAAAAGGCAGTTTATGTATTCCTCTTCTTCACTCCTTCCCTACCTAGTGACACCCCACCTGCCCCTCTTTCTGTGAAAAGGCAGTTTATGTATTCCTCTTCTTCTCTCCCTAGTGCTATTTTCTTTATCGCATAAATCTACGCCGCACTGAGGGACTTGTGTCCGTAATTGAAGCCTTCAACATTTAGAAAAAAAAGAAGAAAAAAAAAGACGTCATTTTGGTCATATTTTTTCAGTCCACCTTCGGTAATGTTATTGTTGTCGCGAGAGCGAAAGAAAAGAAACGAGAAAGTATTTTTGATGAAGAGGATTGTGAAGTCATGGGGGTGTTTGTGGCTCCCATGTGTGTGTGTGTGTGTGTGTGTGTGTGTGTGTGTGTCTCCCTCGTGGCTCCGGGAACTGTCGGGCATTAGAGCGAAGCCGAAAAAAGGCAAGAATTATCCGCAGGTGGCGCTGAGGGCGGGAGGAGCTCTGCATAATGTGGCCCGGTGGCTGGTGGGCAGTTGTAGGGGCTCCCTGGACGTCAAATGTGGCCATGCTGAGGTCTTCTGCATCACTTACCACACACACACACACACACACACTCACACACACACACACACACACACTCACACACACACACACACTGAGGCTCGGTGTTTTCAAGTGATGTACGTAAATACTTCCCTCCTCTCTGCACTTCGAGTCGCTGGATCCCTCTGGAAGAACTCCCCACTTCGCCTCACTCCTGGAAACACCCGCCGCGCGCCGTCGACGACGAATTAGGAGGAGGAGGTGGAGAAGGAGGAGGAGGAGGAGGAGGAGGAGGAGGAGGCCTCCGCCGCTACCCGCGTCCTCTTTATATGTGGTGTGGGTGTTGGCGGTGTGGGGGGCAAAGAAGACCCGGTGTGTGTCGAGGTGATCACATCACGAGCTTAGGGCTTCCCTCTGGTGACGTGTGACGCCGGCTTGGGTCACCACACGAGCGGGAAGGACTCCCGGGGAAACAAGAGAGAGAGAGAGAGAGAGAGAGAGAGAGAGAGAGAGAGAGAGAGAGAGAGAGAGACGGACGAGAGAGGTGTGGGTGGCGGCGGCGGTGTTTGGTCCCGACATATGCTCAAGTCTCCCGAAGTCGGCTGAGGTCTTCAGCCATCCCGCCCCCCCCCAAAAAAAAAAGGGAGGGGGAGGGACATGGATCTCCCGCATTGTGGCCCCCACCTCAAGAGTTCACAAAGCAGACGCCATCACACTCGCTTATCGACGTTCTGTTACCAATATTGATTCAAAATCTTGCACTCGCAGATCCTCTGTAGACCTAATGCCTCATCTGGATTCCATTTCATCTTGCTGATCAGAACGTAAGCACTTTTAGTAATTTTTGCAGCATATTTTTGACTGCTTTAGGGGATGAATGTAGTGACGTTTGCAAATGTGAGGTAGCAGCTGTGCACACGGGCCGTCCAGCTGGCCTGAGGGTCCTGGAATTGTATGGTGTCGTCCTTTCCACAAACCATCAATCAGTTCTTGGTGGTTTCTGACCTCTGCATTGGCACCCTCGACTCATACGTAGGCATATTCACAGGTCCTCATTAAGGCATGATGTCTAGATGGTGATCTTCGTCCAGTCTTTCCAGGAAGATCGTCTGGAACTGGGAAGAACCCTTGCATTTTCAGGGCCGAAGATGGTCCAGTAGAATCTCCCGCTTCCAGGATCCTCCCTCAGTTTTGCTTGTCTGGAACTGTGTGGAGCTGTGGGTGTCTGTCTGTCTTGGTCTCGTGCTTGGGCCACCAGAGGCCAGCAACACTCTCGTAAGTCGCAGGTGTTCCAGAAACACTGTCAGCATTCGGTGTTCCAGAGATACTGTCAACATTCGGTGTTCCAACGATACTGTCAGCTGCTGGCGTTCCAGCGATACTGTCAGCTGATGGCGTTCCAGCGATACTGTCATCTGGTGGCGTTCCAGCGACACTGTCAGCTGATGGCGTTCCAGCGATACTGTCATCTGGTGGCGTTCCAGCGACACTTACCCCGTCAGTCACCGGCGTTCCATCACGAACCAAACTTTTCCTTCCTCGCAAGCGAAACGTCAGCAGTCTCCCTGGCCAGTGTCAGACGGTGTCAGCTCGGCGGCGCAGTTCGCTGACCGTTTAGCGTCGTGTTTCTCCGCTGTCGGGGGCCATTGTCGCGCGTCAGCCACGCTCATCCATGTGAGCGTGGACGCAGAAGGATGACGCAAGTCACAAAAGGGAGGGAAGGGGGGCGTGCGTCTTCATGTGTCAGACCCCAGTGGCTGGAGAATGTATAACATGACGCGTTTCAAAAGTCACTTCGTTACGCAAGCTTTGCGGTCGCTCCTTTGCCGTACCAGCGGCTGACGTCATGGACGTGATCCGGAGAGAAAAGGAAAAGAAAAGAAAATGGAAGAATGTGGAAAAATTGGGGGGAGAAAAAAAGAAGAAATAATGATAATTTCAGGTTACCTCATTGTGAACGAAAGGTTTGCAAGGTTTGGTCACACTGACCTCCGGGAAGACTCAGCTTAGTCAGTACTTAAGAGAAGTGTTCTAGTGTGTGTGTCTGTGTGTGTTATGACATGGACGATGATGTCATTTCCTGTAGACAAACGTTTTACCTAATATGCCCCATGATGATGATGGATCAGACACACGTCCTTTCGAACGTTTGTACGGGAAGAGTTGAACGTTTGTACTTGCAGGGATGGGATGAGTTGGACGTTTGTACTTGCAGGGACGGGATGAGTTGAACGTTTGTACTTGCAGGGACGGGAAGAGGAACCTTGTGAGTCCCTTGGGCCTCTCGTCTCCCCACTATGTCAATGTATTGTCGGACACCCGTGGGCCCACGAGGGCCCCTTACCTGTCCCCCTCCTGTGCTGGGGTACTGTACCCGCCATATGTTCTGTATTGGCCAGGCACTACGTACCAATGCTTTGTATCGATCATATAAATTCAAAATTGCTTTTCATATGAAATCTAAAACTCTCCCTCATGGAACCACCTGCATCACTCTGTAAACCATGTACTTGTATGTGTTGTGCGTTGATTTACACAAAAGTGGCGTTCGTTTACATAGAAGTGGCGTTCGTTTACACAAAGGTGCCGTTCGTTTGCACAAAAGGGCCGTTCGTTTACACCATAGGGCCGTTCATTTACACAAAAGTGCCGTTCATTTACATAGAAGTGCTGTTCGTTTACACAAAAGTGCCGATCACTTACACAAAAGTGCCGTCCATTTACACCGTAGGGCCGTTCGTTTACACCATAGGGCCGTTCGTTTACACAAAAGTGCCGTTCATTTACACAAAAGTGCCGTTCGTTTACATAGAAGTGCTGTTCGTTTACACAAGTGCCGTTGATTTACACAAAAGTGCCGTTAATGGCGATAGAATCAAGATACAGCTATTTTTTTTCCCTCTGGTCCCTTTTCTAATGGGACAGGGACGACCCCTTAAGTCCCTGAGCCCACTCGGGCCCACCCATCACCCTCCCACGTCGACGTAGTGTCCCCCTCCCCCATTTCCCTCCTGTTCTCTCTATACTTGTTTCCACCTAACCCTTGGCCATGTACCCTTCACCCATCACTGCATTACTGGACGAATAAGTTTGCTCCGACCTCTATATACTTCCCTATTTGACTCAGATTCATAAGCCAGTTGTTTTCTTATTATACTTTTTTTTTTTATTAACACTCGCGTTTGACAGCCCAGTAGTATTGAGTTCCATGTCGGCTAAAGGCATCCATTCAAATGATGCTCTCGGAGGTGGAATCCCACAACAGTTCCACTTGAATTCCTTTTGCCACTAGTGTTTGGCACATCTGTATCGGGTCTCAGTGAATTGAATGTTACATTCTGATCTCAGGGTTTTTTTTTTGAGGGCAAAGTACTGAGGATGATCCGAGGAGATTGAGCTGGCTGTCAGAGACGATGGTTTCTGGTAGCTGGAGAGCGGTGAAGATGGCGAAGAATTCACTTCGTGAGGAAGATGACTCGTTGCTCCTTTTAACATCCTCTAGTGACTTGGTTTAGAGAAGGGTCGGTATGGATCATGCTCTTAATGTTGTTTCCAATCTGGGAACTTTGTATTATGTTAAAAAAAAAAAAACACTGGTTCTTGGCAGTGTGATGAAGGAGAGGACATGGGAATAGCCCAAGTGAGGATGTTATCTACTGGAGGACAGACAGGACGTGCCCAGATAACACAAGACCTGATGGTGTCTGACGAGGTTATCTGCTAGAGGACAGTACATGGGAGAGGCAGGTAACACAAGAGCTGATGGTCTATGACGAGTTAATCGGCTGGAGGAGAGTGCATGGGAAATCCCAGCAGATAACACAAGACCTGATGGTCTTATAACAAGAAACCTGATGGTCTTAGAACAAGGATATCTGCTGGAGGACACTTCATAGTGTCCTTAATCACATAATTCGTATAAGTGGATCCTGAGGGAGGAAGCAAAGTATATGTACACAAGTCTCTTATGTCGGGTATAGTGGGTTCTGTGGCCTATACTTGGCTGTTATTTGGATCCACTTGGATTCCACTCGTACCAAATTGTCGTTCATGTACGTATATGATTTATTTAACATCTGACATGTAATTAACATAGGCAACACCTTACTAGGGTCATGGGTCGTTACCGTGCCAGGGTGCTCTTTAAGGAGACAGTGGTCATCTACGTTTGGTTTTGACGTGTTTCCCCAATCGGCTGTTAACGTCGTGAACCAGTGAACCAGCGTCTTTAGGGTCGTTTAAGGAACTTGCTGTTCACTTTCACTACGACGACCACCACCACCCAAGTACTACCCTCCCAGACGACCACCACACACACACACACACACACCACCACCACCCTATCACAAATGATGTTTTAATAGTCTTGATGTTGGAGGAGAGAGGGTGGGATTAGCACCTGGGGTGTCCCACCCTTTGCCGAAGGCCCTCCTCCGCCCACGACGCGAGACGCCCGCAAGTCGGCGCCTCAAATGACGTTTTAATCATCGGGGATTAGCACCCGATCCTGTCTTGGGCGAGGAGAGGCATACGTTACTGACGGGAGGAACGGCCGAGTTTGGCTATAGAGTGGTGGTGGTGGTGATGAGGAGGGCTGGAGCGCCACCCTCAGAGATGTGGTGAGGATGGTAGTGAGGGCCTAACGCCCCCAGAGACTGGAGGAAGGTGATGATGAGGGCCTCCACCCCAGAGACTGAGGGAAGGTGATGATGAGGGCCTCCACTCCAGAGACTGAGGGAAGGTGATGGTAAGGGCCTACACCCCAGAGACTGGAAGAAGGTGATCGTGAGGGTCTATACCCCAGAGACTAGAGGGTGGTGATGATGAGGGCCTCCACCCCAGAGACTGAGGGAAGGTGATGGTGAGGGCCTATACCCCAGAGACTGAGGGAAGGTGATGGTGAGGGCCTCCACCCCAGAGACTGAGGGAAGGTGATGGTGAGGGCCTATACCCCAGAGACTGAGGGAAGGTGATGGTGAGGGCCTATACCCCAGAGACTAGAGGGTGGTGATGATGAGGGCCTCCACCACAGAGACTGAGGGAAGGTGATGGTGAGGGCCTATACCCCAGAGACTGAGGGAAGGTGATGGTGAGGGCCTCCGCCCCAGAGACTGAGGGAAGGTGATGGTGAGGGCCTACACCCCAGAGACTGAGGGAAGGTGATGGTGAGGGCCTCCGCCCCAGAGACTGAGGGAAGGTGATGGTGAGGGCCTACACCCCAGAGACTGAGGGAAGGTGATGGTGAGGGCCTGTACCCCAGAGACTGAGGGAAGGTGATGGTGAGGGCCTCCACCCCAGAGACTGAGGGAAGTTGATGGTGAGGGCCTCCACCCCAGAGACTGAGGGAAGGTGATGGTGAGGGCCTCCACCCCAGAGACTGAGGGAAGGTGATGGTGAGGGCCTACACCCCAGAGATTGGGTGATGATGGTAGAGAGGACCTCTACCCAAGTGACTGCGATGTACGGGGGAGGAACACCTTCCCTTCCACAGGAGCACCATGGCGTCCTTACCTGCAGTAGGCTCAGGCTCCAGGGAGAGGATCTAGGGCTCTCCCAGACTCCAGAACAGGGTGGTTAGAGCAATCTGGGCTCCGGGGAAAGGACCCAGGGCAGGCAGGGCTTCGGGGGAAGGACCCAGGGCAAGCTGGGCTCCCGGGTGGGGATTAGGGCAACCTGGTCTCCGGGGCGAGGATCAGGGAAGGCAGGGCTCCGGGTCCGGGAGTGAAGGTAGATCGTGTTCCAGTCTGGGGGATGAGGGGGAGGTTGGATTCGGGAAGGTTAGACTGCTCCGGGGCGGGGTGAGGGGCGGATCAGGCTCCGGGGCGGGGCGGGGCGAGGCGAGATTAGGTCGGGTTCCGGGGCTGAGGTGCAACAGAGACGTAAGAAATAACATAATATATATATATATATATATATATATATATATATATATATATATATATATATATATATATATATTTTTTTTTTTTTTTTTTTTTTATACTTTGTCACTGTCTCCCGCGTTTGCGAGGTAGCGCAAGGAAACAGACGAAAGAAATGGCCCCCCCCCCCCATACACATGTACATACACACGTCCACACACGCAAATATACATACCTACACAGCTTTCCATGGTTTACCCCAGACGCTTCACATGCCTTGATTCAATCCACTGACAGCACGTCAACCCCTGTATACCACATCGCTCCAATTCACTCTATTCCTTGCCCTCCTTTCACCCTCCTGCATGTTCAGGCCCCGATCACACAAAATCTTTTTCACTCCATCTTTCCACCTCCAATTTGGTCTCCCTCTTCTCCTCGTTCCCTCCACCTCCGACACATATATCCTCTTGGTCAATCTTTCCTCACTCATTCTCTCCATGTGCCCAAACCATTTCAAAACACCCTCTTCTGCTCTCTCAACCACGCTCTTTTTATTTCCACACATCTCTCTTACCCTTACGTTACTTACTCGATCAAACCACCTCACACCACACATTGTCCTCAAACATCTCATTTCCAGCACATCCATCCTCCTGCGCACAACTCTATCCATAGCCCACGCCTCGCAACCATACAACATTGTTGGAACCACCATTCCCTCAAACATACCCATTTTTGCTTTCCGAGATAATGTTCTCGACTTCCACACATTTTTCAAGGCTCCCAAAATTTTCGCCCCCTCCCCCACCCTATGATCCACTTCCGCTTCCATGGTTCCATCCGCTGCCAGATCCACTCCCAGATATCTAAAACACTTCACTTCCTCCAGTTTTTCTCCATTCAAACTCACCTCCCAATTGACTTGACCCTCAACCCTACTGTACCTAATAACCTTGCTCTTATTCACATTTACTCTTAACTTTCTTCTTCCACACACTTTACCAAACTCAGTCACCAGCTTCTGCAGTTTCTCACATGAATCAGCCACCAGCGCTGTATCATCAGCGAACAACAACTGACTCACTTCCCAAGCTCTCTCATCCCCAACAGACTTCATACTTGCCCCTCTTTCCAGGACTCTTGCATTTACCTCCCTAACAACCCCATCCATAAACAAATTAAACAACCATGGAGACATCACACACCCCTGTCGCAAACCTACATTCACTGAGAACCAATCACTTTCCTCTCTTCCTACACGTACACATGCCTTACATCCTCGATAAAAACTTTTCACTGCTTCTAACAACTTGCCTCCCACACCATATATTCTTAATACCTTCCACAGAGCATCTCTATCAACTCTATCATATGCCTTCTCCAGATCCATAAATGCTACATACAAATCCATTTGCTTTTCTAAGTATTTCTCACATACATTCTTCAAAGCAAACACCTGATCCACACATCCTCTACCACTTCTGAAACCGCACTGCTCTTCCCCAATCTGATGCTCTGTACATGCCTTCACCCTCTCAATCAATACCCTCCCATATAATTTACCAGGAATACTCAACAAACTTATACCTCTGTAGTTTGAGCACTCACTCTTATCCCCTTTGCCTTTGTATATATATATATATATATATATATATATATATATATATATATATATATATATATATATATATTCAAAATCAACTTCTATCACCTAAGGACGATAGGGCATGTGTTATATACCTTTGCCCTCACAAAACATATAATACGTAGAGTACATACAATAAACATACAAAATACCTGTAATAAATCTAACACCCTTTGGAAACCCGACTAATATATGCCCCTCCCCTCAACCAGGTGGGTCTAGCGGACTAGGCAGACCACCGTGCCGCATCGACTCCCCCCAGAAGATCGTCTTGGCGTCGAAGGGCAACGCTGAATTAAATCGCACACTGCCGTACGTTGAGAGGGGGGGTGTATGTCTGTGTGTGTGTGTGTGTGTGGTTTCCAGCGGACCGGCCCCCCCCTTTGTCCGGTAATCCGGCTGGCCAGACGTGACAGCTCGTGGGAGAGGTGTGAAAATACCTTTCTTCGCTATTTTCACGTGGAAAGAAAAGGTATTTGTCGACAGCTGAGTTGAAGTTGCCAATTGTGGTATTTACACTTATTTTTTATATCATTTCTGATGAGCATTTTCTTCTTTAACCCCAGACGTGATGATAGGAGGTAAAAGACTGATTGTATCGTCATTGAATATTATTTTGCATTTGTTATATTTTGGTATTTTTTTATGTGATATTGTTGTGTGCAAATATTTGATGGAAATTGGCAAGTTCCATTACTGTCGGGGAGACTCCGCCTTAAAATTTCTGTTGGCCAGTGAGACAGCGGCTTATTGATGGGGTGGGGCTTAACAGATTGCCGTCCTTTGATTGGCCCTCGCGCGAAGGAGTGGGAGGAGTTTACCGATGTAAAATCCGAGGCGGACAGGTAAAGGGCATCAGTTCCCTGAAGACCGTAGGAGGGTAGTGTGTTGCTCTGCCTCAGACGAAGAAAAATGGTAATCGCTTAAGACTGCGCTTCATCCTCGTTCCTTCGTCTCGATACTTTTGTTTGTGGTTTTTTTTTTCTCTCTCTCTCTCTGTAACAATGGTGAACGTCGGTTGTGGGAATATACAGAGTAGCAGCAACAGGATGGACCACACGCCCTTGAAGCACTCCTTCTCCATCAGTTCCCTTCTGTCGGAGGCCGTGCTCAACGCCGTTCCCGAAGGCGCGAGGGAACAGCCGAGGAAGGAGGACGACCTCTGCCTCCAGGATTTCGACATGACGGCGGCGGTGGAGGAGGACGAGGAGGAGGAGGACATCGACGTGACGGGCGCGGCCAGTCCCTCACCAGGGGTCATGTCCGACTCCGAAGTCGAGGAGCAGCAGGACAAGGAAGAGGAGAAGGGAGGAGAGAAGAAAGAGGGGGAGGAGGAGGAGGAAGGAGGAGACCAGAAGAAGAAGAAGCACGAGAAGCCTCACTTCAGCTACAACGCCCTGATCATGATGGCCATCAGGTCCTCGCCGGAGAAGCGGCTGACGCTGAGCGGCATCTACGAGTTCATCATGAAGAACTTCCCCTACTACCGGGAGAACAAGCAGGGCTGGCAGAACTCCATCCGCCACAACCTGAGCCTGAACAAGTGCTTCGTCAAGGTGCCCCGCCACTACGACGACCCCGGCAAGGGCAACTACTGGATGCTCGACCCCTCGTCGGAGGAGGTCTTCATCGGCAGCACCACGGGCAAGCTCCGCCGCCGCTCGACCGCGGCCTCGCGGAACCGCCTTGCTGCCTTCAAGCAGTCGCTCCTCAGCCGCTTCGGGTGCTACCCCCCCCTGAGCCTGGCGCCCTACGCCGCGGCCGCCGCCGCCGCGGGTCTCGGCGGCCCGCTGGGTTCGCTCCCAGGGGCGCTCTCGAGCGGCCTGGCTTCCACCACACTCTACCAGCAGGCGTCTGCCGCGGCCGCGGCGGCAGCACTCTACCGCGGTTACCCACCGACCTATTACCCTGGGATGCTGCCCACCGCCCACCTCAGCCCGGCTGGACCGCCTGCGGGGCCCCCGACGCCCGCCAGCCTACCCAAGCCCACCACTCTCAGCCCACCTCCCCAGCAGCCGCCCACCTCCTTCAGCGTGGATCACTTGTTGTCCGACGCCCACCCCAGCAGCACCCCGCCCAGAAACCCGCTGGTGGGCCTGGCAAATCTGCCGTCCCCCGCCCACTACGACGTCTACAGGAGCTCCCTGCTGGCCCAGATGGGCGAGGCTGGGCGGCGCCACGCCCTCCACCGCCCGGTCACTGTGGTCGGCGGTAGACCCAGCTAACTCCCTCCCCCCTTCCGTCTCCAAACCTCCATCCACCCTCTGCCTCGCCCGGGCGGCCAGCTCCGTGGGCACGCCCAGGGCGGCGCCCCACACACACCCCCCCGTCCACCCGCCGCCCACACCACGCCCACAGTCTTACCACCACCGTCCACACCTGAACCCAACGCTCCGCTCGCACCGGGATATTCTAAGAAGAAAAGGTAATTACAATTGATTACAGTCATTAAGTGCACGCCAATTATAGCCATTAAGTGCACCCCAATTGATTCTAGTCATTAAGTGCACACCAGTTTATTATATAGTCATTAAGTGCACACCAATTTATAATAGTCATTAAGTGAACACCAATTTATTATAGTGCACACCAATTAATTATAGCCATTAAATACACCAATTTATTATAGTAAGTGCACACCAATTAATTATAACCATTAAGTGCACCAATTTATCAAAGTGCACACCAATTAATTATAGTCACTAAGTTCACCCCAATTCATTATAGTCATTAAGTGCACGTCAATAATTACTCATTATCATCCATGGTTAATGAAGATGCTTTAGAATCGTGATGACAATAGTCTTGCGGTGGAAAGAAAGCTTCTCTCTCTCTCACCAGTGTGTCTCCTCTCATTCCAGAATCTCCAAGTTCCGGACTTTATTATATATATCGGGAACCTTCCAGTGTGTTGTGTGTGTCTCCTCCATCCATCCACTTCTGGGTCTCCAGTTGTCCCAGTGTCCATCAGTCTCCTGGACGCGTTACCACAAGCGTCTCACGAGAAGTCTCCATGCGATGCGACGCGGTTTCAGAATTCCATTGAAAAAGATTAAAGAAGTTCTCCATCGGTAAAGGCTACAGAATGAGCTGCTCCGCTTCGAAGACTCCGAATGAGCTGTTCCACTTCGAAGCCTCCGAATGAGCTGGTCCACTTCGAAGCCTCCGAATGAGCTGTTCCACTTCGAAGCCTCCGAATGAGCTGTTCCACTTCGAAGCCTCTGAATGAGCTGCTCCACTTCGAAGCCTCCGAATGAGTTGTTCCACTTCGAAGCCTCCGAATGAGCTGCTCCACTTCGAAGCCTCCGAATGAGCTGCTCCACTTCGAAGCCTCCGAATGAGCTGTTCCACTTCGAAGCCTCCGAATGAGCTGCTCTACTTCGAAGCCTCCGAATGAGCTGCTCTACTTCGAAGTCTCGAAATAAGCTGCTCCACTTGGAAGCCTCCGAGGAGGATTCTCTCCAAAAGAAGAAGAAAAAAAAAAAATATCCAGAGGTGAAACCCCCAAAAGCGAATCTCTCTCTTAAGGTCTACCATTTCCAGGAAATTCTCTCTTGTCCCTCCAAACAGGTCCTTTATCTCGCTGGAACGTGATTTTTATCTTTCCAGTGTGTTCATGGTGACAGTCAGTGGGTTTCCTGTTGTCACTCACTTCGAGAGGATCCATCTGCTTGGATGTGTTGAGCACCCAGGCCATCCATCATCCACTCATAATAATAACACGAGTTGATATCACTCGCAGCTAAACATGTCACTCTTCTTCCCCTCCCCTTCCCTCACATCATTAAAAGTAATTAGAACTTATAAATACTTCTTCCCCTTTTAATACTTAATTATATAATTAATCTTAACCTTTTCCCTGTAGTCTTGAAGCCAAAGATATTCATAATTTATTTGTTGGTGATAATTTATTTGTTGTATTTTTGTAATAAAATTTATATATTCTCAAAGGACGTGAGAGTGTATTATTTTGATATATTCCCTCGTCATTCGGAGAGTAGGCCAAGGGTTGTATTATGACGATACAGTTCATACAGTAGTGTATCATTGAAGGGTAATGATACATCGAGTCTTGAATATTCCACATCGAGTCTTGAATATTCCACATCGAGTCTTGAATATTCCACATCGAGTCTTGAATATTCCACATCGAGTCTTGAATATTCCACATCGAGTCTGAATATTCCACACGATATTTGGTCCATTAACAGCCTGTCTTTCCCCCATGAAGTAAATAGAAACTTAGTGGAACTCCCATTTGATATGTTCGTACAAGAAGGGAAAAGAAAAAAAGGTCAAATGAGTCATGAAGGATGGTGTTTTTGGTGACGCTTGACCTTGAAATGGTATCGATAGAGTAAGGCACATGGCCATTGGTTCCAGGGTGGCCCTCAAACGAGGCCATTATGGCCTCCAGACGTGGCCAGATGAGGCGAGGCTGGAACTCTGTGTGTGTGTCTGTATGTGTGTGTGTGTGTGGTTCCCAAGAGTTGGCCACTGAAACCTCAGCTATGGCCACTGTGACTCTTATCTGTATAACCATTGTGGCCATCAAGACACCCCCCCCCCCCCCTCACCCGAGACGTGGCCACCTTACGCTGTTGGGCCCATGAGAGATTTGTGTTAATCCTGCAAATGAAGGAGTCTGATAAGAGATAAGGGAGATAGAGCCTGATACCATGGAGATTAGAGATGGTGAAGACTGATATAGCTGGGAGGTAAAAGAGACTAATAGCGGGAAGGTAAGGTCTAATAGCTGAGAGATAAGGGAGCGTAAAGTCTGATAACTTAGAGATAAGGGAGGGTAAAGTGTGATAACTGAGAGATAAGGGAGGGTAAAGTGTGATAACTGGGAGATAAGGGAAGATGAAGTCTTATTACGGGGAGATAAGGGAAGATGAAGTCTTATTACGGGGAGATAAGGGAAGATGAAGTCTTATTACGGGGAGATAAGGGAAGATGAAGTCTTATTACGGGGAGATAAGGGAAGATGAAGTCTTATTACGGGGAGATAAGGGAAGATGAAGTCTTATTACGGGGAGAGAAGGTGAAGTATGATAGCTGAGAGATAAGGGAGGGTAAAGTCTTGATAGCAGGGAGATAGGGGGGAGGAGTTAAGTCTGATAACAGGGAGATAAGACGAGGTAAACTCTGATAGCGAGAAGATGATAGGTAAGAGGGAGATAACGAAGAGATAGTAGGCCAGGTAGCCATCTATCGACCACCCTCGAGGTGAGGATGAACACATGGTTTGGGTGTAGGTGTTATAATGCCGCGCCCGGGATTCGAACCCATGTGGGCCTGATCCTGTGATGTTGAAGCAAGCAAAGGGGAGATAAGAGTAGATAACTACTTAATCTACCTTAGGAGTAGATAACTATATAATCTGCCTTAGTAATAGATAACTACATTATCTACCTTAGTGATTGCTACGTACATAATCTACCTTAGTAATATGGAACTACATAATCTACCTTAGTAATAGATAACTACATTATCTACCTTCGTAATTTACCATTGATAATATCTGATAATTACATCAGTAAAGGAAAATAGCAATTATAGAATTAACTGATTTGTAATCGATAATTTTATCAAGTTATAACCAGATAACGTTTCATGATATGTCTGATATATGTATATATATATATATATATATATATATATATATATATATATATATATATATATATATATATATATATATATATATATATATATATATATATATATATATATATATATATATATATATATATATATATATATATATATATGACACTACAGTGTTGGGTCTTGATAACTCTTCGGGTTACACACGCCCAAGATCACTTAATTAAGCTTAGGAATTTCTCTTGAGACAAAAGCTTATCAGAGCCTTTTCCATTTTCACTCATTGCCTAAGCTTATAAAGGATTTCCCATATCTAAGCTGATCAAAGCTTTAGTTACTTGTTCTTAAGATGATCAAAGCTTATATGTATTTAAGGTATCAAAGCTTTAACTGAATTATTCAAAGTGCGCTTTAACCCAGGTCATTTAAGCTTACTTCGCCTTATTGAGTCTAATAAAAGTTTGCTTAATCTAAGCTGATCAAAGCTTACATCCCCGTACATAAGCTTATCCAAGTTTACTCTTATCATACCAGAGGGAATGAAAGTTCACCTAATCTAAGCTGATCGAAGCTTACTTCACGTACCTAACTTAATCAGTGCTTGCTTAAATTCATCTAAGCTGTTGAATGCTTCCTTTACCTTGCCTAAGCTAATTAAAGCTTAATTTACCTTATCTGAACTCATCAAAGCTTAACTTATCTTCGATAATCAAAGTCTACCTTGCCTTACCTAAGCTTGTCAAAGCTTATTTCACCCTACGTAAGCTAATCAAAACTTTCTCTACCTTACCTGAATTACTCAGAGCTTACCTTACTCTCCCTAAGCTAATCAAAGCTTACCTTACCCTACCTAAGCTAATCAAAGCTTACCCTCACCTCACCAATCAAAGCTGAAGTAACCTTTACTTCATCTAACTAAAGCTTACACAACCTAACTTATTCTAAACCAAAGCTTAGTTTACTGTACTTAAACTTACTTAGAAGAACGTAGAATATATCTTAGAAATTCAACCCGATTAGGAAAGCATATTGTACTCTTGGCTTGTTTGTTTATACGTTACGAGTATAATATACCAAATGTCTTCATGTCTGTGTACTTGAAATACAGTTTGTGTTTGCCGAAGGAGCCCTATGTCCTCTTTGCACTGCTCCTGACGTGGCCACGGGTCATAATAACTCCCAAGCTAGCTCTCTCTCTCTCTCTCTCTCTCTCTCTCTCTCTCTCTCTCTCTCTCTCTCTCTCTCTCTCTCTCTCTCTCTCTCTCAACAGCTTCTTCTATTCATTTCTGTTTTCTTTGCTTCTTACATTAGCCAGCGCGGCGTGAGTGAGGGAGGCATGACGCAGTCAAAGGTCGTATTGGGGGTTTTAAGTGACACTTGAGAGAGAGAGAGAGAGAGAGAGAGAGAGAGAGAGAGAGAGAGAGAGAGAGAGAGAGAGAGAGAGAGCAGTGCTGTGTGGGTGGTTGTGGACCTGACTCTTAAGAGTTATAGAGGTTGTTGGAGGAGGGAGGGAGAGATGGACCTGACTCTTGAAGGTTGTTGGAGGAGGGAGGAAGGGATGGACCTGACTCTTGAAGGTTGTTGGAGGAGTGAGGGAGGGATGGACCTGACTCTTGAAGGTTGTTGGAGGAGGGAGGGAGAGATGGACCTGACTCTTGAGGGTTGTTGGAGGAGTGAGGGAGGGATGGACCTGACTCTTGAAGGTTGTTGGAGGAGGGAGGGAAGGATGGACCTGACTCTTGAAGGTTGTTGGAGGAGGGAGGGAGGGATGGACCTGACTCTTGAAGGCTGTTGGAGGAGGGAGGGAGGGATGGACCTGACTCTTGAAGGTTGTTAGAGGAGGGAGAGATGAAAGGAGAAAGACTCCCACATTATACCTTTTTTCGAGGGGTAGAAGTAAGTTATTATAACGGTCAATCCTCAAGTCACTGTTCGCTACAGAAAAACTGCAGGATGCAGCAGCAGCAGCCAGAAGCGTGGCGTGGCTTTGGGCTCACGCCATAGGGGTCTGTCACACACCAAGACACCACAGAATAATGGCCAAGATGGTATATGTTAAGGGAAGAGACTCGCGTGGTGTGGCGGTTAACGTTCCTGACCATGACGCATTCACGGGCCGCCGCTCAGGGTCGAGCTCACAGGTTCGAATCCTGGTTACGGCAGTCGGTTCCATACTCCACCCAGCTGTTTATCCCATCCCTTAGGGGTTGATCAATGGAATGGGTACCTGACTCAGTCTAATATATATATATATATATATATATATAGTTTTAATGGGGTGGCCTTGGTTAGGGCCTTAGCTAACTGGCTCCACTCTCGTTGACAGAGAGGCGGAGGAGGAGCCACAGCCACATATGTTCGAGCATCACCCCGTCACTCGGGGTTCCAATCAAACCCTTGGCTGCCCTGTCCCCTGTCCAGCAGCGGCCACGCCACCAGGCCATATGTCTCGGGACGGACATGAAAAGAGGAGATAGCCTGAGGCTGATGTGTGGGTAAACTGCAAGTAATTGCTGGCATCTGACCCACACGCACACACACACACACACACACACACACACACACACACACACACACACACACACACACGAGCGTTCCTAGTCCAGAGGTTCTCGCTGTTGACACCAGCAGGCTAATAGGGCCAGGGTTCAGTGAGTCCCCGGGCAGGACCGTAGCCGACTCACAACCAAACCTCAGCCGTTCATCCTCCCGCCTTTGGAAGACTGGTCGAGGAATTGGTGACGGACGGAGGGTGGAGTGTGTGTCTATGTTTAGTAAAGAGACGACAGGTCGGGCTTGAAAGTTAGGCTTTCTCTCCAAAATATGCCAAAAGTTTACCTGTAGTTTAGGTAAGGTCACTCAAGCTTTGATTCTGTGTTTGGAGAAGGAAAAACGACCCGAAGCTACGTGGATTCTAGGAAACGAAGGAGGGCCCCAGTGTCACCTGATTCTTCTGTGTCATTTTCAAATGTAAAGTTTTATATTTCCTGGAAACTATACATTACGATTATGATACGTAATGGTATTGTATATACGTAAGGGTGTAACATAACTCTGAGGATTATTATCTTTGTACAGGCCAACCCAGGCCTGGTCGTAGTTACACTTGATCAAAAAGGCTTTTACGAATTGCTTTACCTTCATCTAAGGAGTTCAAGTGAATTGCATACAATTGGACCCCATGGCTATGAGGTACGAGATGCTATTGTTGATCATGTGGTGTTCCTCAAGGTGAGGTGTTTGGTCTCGATGTGTTTGTTTGTTTCTTCTACAAGTGTCTGATGAGAGTAAAGTTTCTGATATATATGTAAAGTGTCCGATACGAGTAAAGCTTCTAAGTAAAGTTTCTGATATAAGTAAAGTTAGTGATGTAAGTAAAGTGTCTGGTACGAATAGTTCGATACTAGTAAAGAGTCTGTCTTTCTCAAATTGGTTTTCCATGTTTGGGATTAACCACACATATTTGCCTCCTGTCTTACGCCCTGTGTACTAGGGAGAAGACGTCAGGAAGTGGCGGAGGTATGTGGAGTGTGTGTGTGTGTGTGTGTGTGTGTGTGTGTGTGTGTGTGTGGAGCCTGCTGGGTTAAGGAGGACCCGTTGTAAATAAACTGTTGGCAGAGCCCGGGAAGCTGGTGGTGTTGGAGGAGGAGAAGGAGGAGGAGCTAGGGTTGTGGTGGTGTGGGGTGATGGTGGGAGGAAGGTTAGGGCTGTGGTGGTGTGGGAGACAGTGGGAGGAAATTGGTCTTGGATGATGTGTTAGTGTGGGGTAGGGAGACGTATAGTGTGTGTGTGGGGGGGGGGAGAGTTGGGGTTGTTGGGGTGGGGAGAGCCACGGGCCAAACTAATGGTTGTCGTGGGTGAGTGTGGGAGAAGGTAGGGAGAGGTGGGGGTGATGGGGGAGGGCTGTGGTAGTGGGGGATGACGTCACGAGCATCCCCAGCAGACTACTGGAGTTCGAGCATCAGGACCTGGTGTATATACCAACCAGTCACTGGATGGCGTCAACCTACTCTTTGCCACAGCTCTTCCCGAGTACAAATACTCTCTCTCTCTCTCTCTCTCTCTCTCTCTCTCTCTCTCTCTCTCTCTCTCTCTCTCTCTCTCTCTCTCTCTCTCTGAATGTGTGCGTGGATATGTATGTATGTATGTATGTATTTGTATGTATGTATGTATATATGTATGTATGTACGTATATATGTATGTATGTATGTATGTATGTATGTATGTATGTATGTATATATGTGTGTATGTATGTATGTATGTATGTATGTATGTATGTATGTATGTATGTATGTTTGTATATATGTATGTATGTATATATGTATATATGTATGTATGTATGTATGTATGTATGTATGTATGTATGTATGTATGTTTGTATGTATGTGTGTATATATGTATGTATGTATGTATGTATGTATGTATGTATGTATGTATGTATAGATGGCGATAATGAGTACAGCCTCGTTGAAGATCTCACTCCTAAGGAATCCAGCGTTCCCCTGCTACTGCAAGGAGCACAGTCTTGAAGCTGCAGCAGTTCCCCCTTCAGATTTAAAATGCAATCATAGGATTATATTTCAATAAGATTACCTTCTCTTTTATTAATATAATTCACATGTTAGCAAGGCTGAGGGACCGGCTTCATCGCTGGTGTGGTCCTATGGAGATCTTGAGTGGTGAGGGTGGTGAGTGGTGGAGAGGCCGAACCCAGACGTGGTGTAGGGCCTCCCAGTTCGATGTCGTCCCTGGGTCCAGTCTTGCGTGTGGCTGGCTGGTTGAGGAGGAGGAGGAGCTGCTGCTCTCCCTACCTGACGCTGGGGGAAGCAAGCAGGGAGGCTTCGCGTTATCTGGCAGCAGCAGCAGGAACACCTCACGGGCGATGACGGGCCACAGCCCTGTGTTGTGTGGTGGGGCCCTGCTCTTGTTTACACTCGTGTTCATTATGGCGGCTGACGTACACACACACACACACACACACACACACACACACACACACACACACACGGCGGTCTGGTGGTGGTGGTGGTGGCGGCGGCGCCCCCAGGCCGCACTGCACACCTTGATCCGCGTCCTCCGGGGGTGGTGGTGGAGTGGGCCCCCGGAACGCGACAGTATCCCCTGCTTGCAACCCCCAGAGATATCTGGAGTGTCCTCTGCTCTAGAGGTGTCGGGTTGTCTGCCCTCCCTTTTTTCTCCCCCAGATAATGTGACGTGGTTTCTGGGGTGTTGGTGCTTTCCCCCAGATAATTTAGCGTGGTTTCTGGGGTGTTAGTGCCCTCCCAGATAATGTAGCCCCCAGGCCGCACTGCACACCTTGATCCGCGTCCTCCGGGGGTGGTGGTGGAGTGGGCCCCCGGAACGCGACAGTATCCCCTGCTTGCAACCCCCAGAGATATCTGGAGTGTCCTCTGCTCTAGAGGTGTCGGGTTGTCTGCCCTCCCTTTTTTCTCCCCCAGATAATGTGACGTGGTTTCTGGGGTGTTGGTGCTTTCCCCCAGATAATTTAGCGTGGTTTCTGGGGTGTTAGTGCCCTCCCAGATAATGTAGCGTGGTTTCTAGGGTGTTGGTGCCTTCCCCAGATAATGTAACGTGGTTTCTGGGGTGTTAGTACCCTCCCCAGATAATATAGCGTAGTTTCCGGGGTGTTAGTACCCTCCCCAGATAATACAGCGAAGTTTCTAGGGTGTTAGTACCCTCCCCTGATAATGTAATATGGTTTCTCGGGTGTTGGTGCCCTCCCCTTCTCTCCCCCAGACGACGTACCCTCGTTTCTCGGAGTGTTACTGTCCTCCACATCTCTCCCCCAGATGATACATCCCTGGCGATGCTGGGGTATGTCTCCCTCGTGTGGGTGTGTGGCGTCATAGGCCTGTGTCCACCTGGCTGCAAGACACCTCCCAGTCCCTCTCTCCTGCAGTAGGGAGCACAGGCAGGAGGAGGAGGGAGGCGTGGTGGCGTCTGGAAGTGTTTAAATTAAAGTCACCCGCCACGACAGGGGGTCGTGTTCACACCAGTCAAGGGGGACGACTTTGTAACCCACCAAGACGACAATGCTGGTGATGATGATAGTGTCATACACTGAGTCCCTGTGGTGATATATTCATACAAACGACCGAAGCTTTGAGTGTCATCACCTATTCGTGCTGTACAGGGAGGGAGGGAGGTCTACCCACACACACACACTCCCATCTGTTGAACATTTTTCGCTACCATATAATTTTTTTTTTTAGATTCATGTTTACTTTCAGCCTTCATAATTTCATAACTTACCTCATCTCGTACATCCACTACTCAGATGTACAAAAGTACTTTATATATATATATATATATATATATATATATATATATATATATATATATATATATATATATATATATATATATATATATCTTTCCTAATAAGTTTCACGGTTGGGATCATCAAACAGGTTCAGGATCAAATCACCACTTACTCCTCATTTACCCCGTGATAATCAGACTGATTATCGTGATTCACCTCCCCTGATTCCGGTCCTGTTTTGGTTGCCCTCCTCTGGACCTTCTCGACCAGCTCTGCACGAATGAGTGCGGTGACCGAAACTTGAGAATCATCTTCTTGACGGATGTATTTTGTGGAGAAATGACTGAAGATTTCTTCATCCATTTACTTAAATACGGGTTTTCATATGATGACTGTGTGTTATGGGGAGAGAGTTTTACGCTTGTGTAAAAACTATATATATATATATTATATATATATATATATATATATATATATATATATATATATATATATATATATATATATATATATATATATACACACACACACACACCATGTCTTTGCTCACCTGTGTGTATGCAAACACTACTCTGAGCTAAGCACTACCCATTTCTCAACCAGACCCGCGAGGAGGATGAACACCTGGGTTGAATGTAGGCCCAGGATTCGAACCGATGCCGGACGGACCCCGGAGCTGGCCCGCGTTGACTCGTGGCCAGTAACGCCAACTATTACATCACGGAGGCCCATGTGTGTGTGTGTGTGTGTGTGTGTGTGTGTGTGTGTGTGTGTGTGTGTTTGTGACACAAGATGATAATCTGTGATTGAGATGTGATCCAACATAATGGTTAGCGACGCTCGTAAGGCCCCGTGTTGAGGCGTGGCTCCACTGGTGCTAAAAGATCAAAAGAGGTTTGTTTCTTTTGCTGATGATTGCATACAAACTGGTGGTGACGAGAGCACATGCGAATCCAGCGGTCTCTAACAGCTACAGCAGCAGCAGCAGCAGACAGGGAGTTGCGGCCCAGGGCGGGCGGTGTGGTAGGAGTGTGAGGCTGTAATGAGAGATGTGTACACTTACCCTCGCTGAATGATGTGTTTACAAATCCCGGGCGCCCACATCTCTTGACCATCCATCACTCTCCTGCTGGCTCCTGCTGCTGGTAGTAGCTACTGGCACTGCCGCCGGGCACTGCTGCTACTGCTACTGCTACTGTTTGGAGTGCAACTGTTTCTTCTTCGTTGTTACAGCTGTTCCCTCACCACACAACGTTACCAAGGCACTGTACACATCACCAGGCACGACACAACGGTCACCAGGGACGACACACTGGTTACTAAGCACCACACACAGGTCACCAGGCACCACACACTGGTCACCAGGCACCACACACTGGTCACCAGGCACCACACACAGGTCACCAGGCACGATACAACGGTCACCAGGGACGACACACTGGTTACTAAGCACCACACACAGGTCACCAGGCACCACACACATGTCACCAGGCACGACATAATGGTCACCAGGGACCACACACAGGTCACCAGGCACGAAACACTGGTCACCAGGCACCACACACAGGTCACCAGGCACCACACACTGGTCACCAGGCACCACACACAGGTCACCAAGCACCACATACAGGTCACCAATCACCACACACAGGTCACCAAGCACCACACAGTGGTCACCAGGCACCACACAGTGGTCACCAGGCACCACACACAGGTCACCAGGCACCACCACACTGGTCACCAAGCATCACACACAGGTCACCAGGCACCACCACACTGGTCACCAAGCACCACACACAGGTCACCAAGCACCACACACAGGTCACCAAGCACCACAAACAGGTCACCAGGCACCTCACGGTGTTCACCAAGCACCACACACAGGTCACCAGGCACCACACACAGGTCACCAGGCACCACACACTGGTCACCAAGCACCACACACAGGTCACCAGGCACCACACACAGGTCACCAGGCACCACACTTTGATCACCAAGCACCACACACAGGTCACTAGGCACCACACACAGGTCACCAGGCACCACACATAGGTCACCAGGCACCACACACAGTGGTCACCAAGCACCACACACAGGTCACCAGGTCACCAGGCACGACACACTAGTCACCAGGCACACCACACAGGTCACCAAGCACCACACACAGGTCACCAGGCACCACCACACTGGTCACCAAGCACCACACACAGGTCGCCAGGCACGACACAGTGGTCACCAAGCACCACACACAGTGGTCACCAGGTACCACCACACAGTGGTCACCAAGCACCACACACAGGTCACCATGCACCACCACACTGGTCACCAGGCATCACACACAGGTCACCAAGCCCGACACACAGGTCACCAAGCACCACACATTGGTCACCAAGCACCACACACAGGTCACCAGGCACCACCACACTGGTCACCAAGCACAACACACAGGTCACCAAGCACGACACAAAGGTCACCAGGCAGCACCACTCATTGGTCACCAGGCACCACACACAGGTCACCAGGGACCACATACACCAGGTCACTACCCATCACACCTTAGTCACCAAATCAGCGAGCTCACATCACCGAGGGGAAGGACCTTAGGCGTACACCAGGCACGACACACCAGTCACCAGGCGCCACACAGACATATAGAGGCGCAGTAATGACATCCTGTCTGCCACACACACACACACACACACACACACACACACTCGACAAAAGCAGCTAAACAGAAGAAGATTATCGCTTGAGGGACATCTCCTCCAGTGTCCGAAACCTGACATCGTCAGCCAGCGGCAACTTCAACCCCCCCCCCCCCCCCACACACACACACACAACACACACCTTTAGAATCACCACTTATCACTTCACGAAAAACCCACCCCACTCGTCACCAACTTATAAACACATTATCTACTGAATTTCAAGTCATAACATCATTTGTTTAATGTTGAGGGATCTGAAAGAGTTATATGTATATATATTCGTAGCTTCGCTTCCCATCAGGCTAGGGGGCCAGTCTTGGCCCGTCCTTCTGATGCGGTTTCAATAAGCCTTTTATCGGCAAACATCCCATAATTCGGCAGTGTTTGTGTGTGAAGCCCGGCGTAAAGTTTGGACCACCGGGGTAATGTTACCCTCCCCCTTCTACCGTTGCCACATTCCTCCCTATATATATACATTCCACATGTATCACTCTCTACCCTCCATCGTCTATCTCGTCTGTGTGTGTGTATATATATATTTATTTTCCTACCGCTGCAAACGTCATGTTAAATACATCCGTCTCAAGCGAGGGTTTTGAATGGTAGATGGTTATTTACGAATATTTGTATCATGGGTAATGTGGCATCTACGGACTAAACAGCTGTGATGGTATTACCCCCCCCATTTTTTTTTGTACCCCCCTCCCCCCGTTCGGACGCGCATACAACCGAAAACGGGTTATGAATGGGCCGCCCAACGCCCCGGGGCCAGTAGCCGCCCCAGGGGATTGGGAGAAGGGAGTCCACAAGAAGATTCTCGGGTTTAAGCTTGTTAGCCTCCTCAGGGGTGCGCGTAGAACCGTATTGAGAGGACATATTACGCGGTGGTGACATATATGGGCTTACGTGTCCAGTAATAACAGGGTTGACCCCCGGCAGAGAGAGAGGGAGAGGGAGGGAGGGACAAACTGTCACCCTGCTCCTCACTGGGAGGGGGACCCGACCCGCGCCACCAAACCCTACCCCCAACCACCTCCCCTTCCACCTCCGTTTTCCATGGCGCCCATCGGTTGGCGGTGTTGAACATTTGGGGGGGTTGGTGGTTTGGGAAGGGTGGGATTGTTACACTTATTTATTACCACTCTAGCCTGTCATTCCACTCGAATGGAACAATGGATGAACAAGCTTTAGGGGAGGAGGAGGAGGGGGGGGGAAGTGATTTATTGGCGCTCTCCGTTTACCAGGCTGATTGCTTGATGGTGTAGTTAATAGTATTCTCAGTAGTTCGTCTCTCTCTCTCTCTCTCTCTCTCTCTCTCTCTCTCTCTCTCTCTCTCTCTCTCTCTCTCTCTCTCTCTCTCTCTCTCTCGTCTGGGGCTAATTAACTGTATGTTGTCGTTTCTGCCGTCACTGGCGTCCTAACCGTCATGGACCTCCGTGTTCACGGAAGTATACAGTTATACACACCTGTATGCACTTATCAACGCTTGTATACAGTCTTGAGGCGCTCGCATACAGTCATACGCGGTTGTATACAGTCGTAGACGTTCGTATACAGTCATGGATCTTCGTATACAGTCATGGATGTTCGTATACAGTCATAGACGCTCTTTTATGTAGTCGGATGTGTTCGTATACAGTGTGTGCGACGGTCGGTGGCATTCGTATACAGTCAAGGATTGTCATATGCAGTCGTCGACGATATGACAGTCAGGTATTTATACAGTCACTCGAACTCTCGTACAGTCAACGATGATCTTGCAATCTACAGGTACAGTGTTTCACATACAGTTAGCGGCTTCCCCTTATATTCAGTGTGTGTGACATATGCATTCTCCTCCCGCGCCGTCACCAGCGGCTGGGATGAGCTACCATCCTAGGGTTAGGCCCCTGGCGCGGGCCTCCTGCCGGAGCCAGCGGTCCAGAGGCTCCAGGTATTGGAGGAGGGCCCCGGCGTCCAGCTGAGACGTCCCCGTCAATGTCTCCAGCAGCTCGGACCATCGTAAGCGCGACCCCGAAGACATGACTCTCCTGCCGGGGAGATAGAGACGACCTTAGGTCTTACTCCTGACGGAGGGATGAAGGAATGTCATTAAACAGGCGTAGATGTAGATTTGATAGGAGCAAATTGCCGAATCATTTACCCTGCAGGATACCGCAGAAGGAGTACCTGAGCAGCGAGCCGGCGGTGCGGGAGCCTGCGATGGTACAGGTGTGTGGAGGCGTGGGTAGTGGCCGCCCATAGACCACCTCACACAACCCACGGTGCACTTGGAACTGCGCCACCACCGCCACCAAGTACCTGAGGAAGGCGCAGCTGGAGTATATGGTTATCGCCAGGAGGCTTGCATGGAAAAGGGTACTAATTATAACTTCTTTTAAAGCTCTGTGGTACACGAGACCCACCTGTTGCAGGGAACAGTACCCAGGACCCACCTGATGCAGGCCATGGCACCCAGGACCCACCTCAAGTAGGGTACGTTATCCAGGACCCACCTGATGTAGGGCACAGTTTCCAGGACCCAACCTGATGTAGGGCACAGTATCCAGGACCCACCTGATGTAGGACACGGTACCCAGGACCCACCTGATGTAGGACACAGTACCCGGGACCCACCTGATGTAGGGCACACTACCCAGGACCCACCTGATGTAGGACACAGTACCCAGGACTCACCTGATGTAGGGCACAGTATCCAGGACCCACCTGATGTAGGGCACGGCACCCAGGACCCACCTGATGTAGGGTGTGTTGTCAGGGACATGGAACTTGGCGGCAGGATCGAAGTGTTGCTCTGAACGAGGACTCGGTGGTGCCACACCCTGGTACCGCTGCTTCAGGAACCACCAGGCCGTGTTATACTCACCTTCCTGCACCTTCAGGAGGGGAAAATAATCCTTATTCATCTTCCTGCACCTTCAGGAGGGAAAAATAATCTTTATTCATCTTCCTGCACCTTCAGGAGGGGGTTATGTAACCCATATTCCCCTTCTTGCACTCATAGGAGAGGAACATGACCATAAAGTCTCTCATTATCATTGTAATATGAGTAGATACAGATACTCTAAGGACAGTAGAACCTGTCTGTCAACCCACACAACATTACCCCCACTTCTCGTATAACACCTACGCCCCAGGAACTCCAGCGGAAGCGAGGTCAAAATGAGCCCAGAGGCAAAAAGAGAATTACAGTAATTTCACTTTGTAAGTCACCCCACCAAAAAAAAGGAAATGAAGTTGGAAACCTGAAATAGTTAGGATAGGAGTTGTCAGTTTTCCCCCATTACGCCTTGAGTTAAAGGTGTTCATGGAAAATGTAGCACCTCACCGTGTCCTGGGACATTGACCATCACCTCACCGTGCCCCGGAACACTGCCTCAACGTGCCCTGGGACACTATCTCCTCACCGTGCCCCGGAACACTGCCTCAACGTGCCCTGGGACACTGACCACCACCACTGACCAACCGTGTCCTGGAACAGTGCCTCACCGTGCCCTGGAAGACTGACCACCGCCACTCGTCGAGGACCCGGGCGAAGGCCAGGAGCGGCAGCTTGGAGAGCGCCACCTGTAGCAGCCGCCGTAACTCGCCACCTGTAGACACAAACACAGCTGTACCTTGGACTCTACTGTGTGTGTGTGTGTGTGTGTGTGTCTGTCTGTCTGTCTGTCTGTCTGTCTATCTGTCTGTCTATGTGTGTGTGTGTGTGTGTCTGTCTGTCTGTGTGTGTGTGTGAGAGAGAGAGAGAGAGAGAGAGAGAGAGAGAGAGAGAGAGAGAGAGAGAGAGAGAGGAATACTTCGTATAAAGTGTTCACAAACATCTTTTCCCTGGATCTAGTGTTTAAAGAAATATTTCCATATGATGCACACACACACACACACACACACACACACACACACACACACACACACACACATAACCGAATCTGATAAAACGTTTACTTTTATCTCAGGTAAAATCGGTATATTTGAAGACTTAAGATAAAAATCTACACCCCTTAGTGAGAGCAGGTCTCGTGGTCACATTTCACACGGTAGCACAACATAAGTCAGGTCGGGAAAGGTAAGAATAAGTTAACTGTCAGGTACCCTCCAGTGTATCAGGTGCTCCACCTCAGTACGGACCAGCATCATCGAAAAGAAAGTGTCCTCAGTGTTTCTACTGACGGGTGTTCCTATCTTTGTTGTCTGTGGCGTCCCGCAAGGCGCTGTTTTGAGTCTCAGCCTGTTCTTGTGTTTCCCTTTACGGCTGCGATGGGGGCGGCCAGACCCACAAGTAGAATCAGGAGTGTGTGTAACTAACTGATAAATGTCGCTGTAGCTAACGGAGGAACTCAAAATCAAGACGCCGTCGATGTAAATCAAGTCATTTTCCTCCCTTAAAGTCGTGTTTCGCCTCGTTGTGTTAAAGTCTCCACAGTAAGTACGTCAGAACGAGAAATTTATTATATGTGTCCCGGTGCCCCAACTCGTGCTCTGTGATCCCCAGTTGGGATCCCAGGTGTTCTTGGATCTTGTATACGACTGTGTGCACAGGAGGAATAAGGTTTTCTCTGAAACGACTCACGTCTTGCAGATACGTTGAGGAGGGTGTGGTGGGAGGCGTCCTCGGGGTGTGGTGTGGCGCGGGTGGCGTCTCCTACGGTGCTACTGCTGCTGCTAGTGGTGAGGACGGGCGGGGTCGAGGCGGCGAGGTGGATGGTGTCTCCGATAGTCTCGTGAAAGGCGGAGTTGGCCCCGGCCTGTGGGAGGGTGGCAACCTCAGTGCTGGCGACGTCATACGGACACGGCCCCCCTCATTGTGGTTTGGGGAACATAACAGGAGGTATAGTCCTGCCGTAGAACTGGTCGCAAGGTGAGTAAGATTGGCATCAGAGGTTAGGAATCGTGAAGCTTTATCTCCTACACCCATGTCACAATAATTGGTGAAAGTTGAAGTAATTTTGGGGTTTGGCTTTGAGAAGCATGTGATACTCATAGGACTAGATGCCATGTACACTGAATGCAATGTCATGTGGTATTTACGTAGTTATTGCACCTTAGCGTAAACAAATGAATGTTGTCAGTACTAGACATACCGTCACTGGATTATTTATGTTACCTACCAGAAGTATCCTCCTGTAGTGTTGTCTTAACCTGACGAGTGTTTTCTATTTCGAACCACAGCAGCCAAGTCTGGCTCTGTCTGCTGTGCTCACAGAATGGGACACACTAACCCCACAGTGTTAACACACAGAGGTAAAACATGTTTTGACTCATTTGATAAAAACAGAGTGTATAGAGAGTGTCGGAGAACAGAGCGGTTACCATCACAAAGAAAAATGTCCACTGGAGGAATCAGAGATCCGACCTTCAGGCTAGATGGGTGGAGTGGGCCGCTACTCACCTTGAACACTGCTGCTTGGCTGGCTGGTGGAGGAAGTGCACCACTCACCCTGAACACTGCTGGCTGGCTGGTGAAGGAAGTGTACCACTCACCCTGAACACTGCCAGTTGGCTGGCTGGTGGAGGAAGTGCACCACTCACCCTGAACACTGCTGGCTGGCTGGTGAAGGAAGTGCACCACTCACCCTGAACACTGCCAGTTGGCTGGCTGGCTGGTGAAGGCAGTGCACCACTCACCCTGAACACTGCCAGTTGGCTGGCTGGCTGGTAAAGGAAGTGCACCACTCACCCTGAACACTGCCAGTTGGCTGGCTGGTGAAGGAAGTCTACCACTCACCCTGAACACTGCTGGCTGGCTGCTGTAAGCATGGAAGTAGTGGACGTGGCCCAGCTCGTGGTATGCCACACGGAGACCTTCCTCGCCCACCGCCTCACACATCATCATCCTGTACAGGCACGTCAGGGCGTCAGTCAGGTAACCAAGAGAGCCTGGGTGTTGCCCAGACTGAGTCAAGCTGGCTTAACACCACCGGAACAGGAAGCAGTATGCATATCGGAAGGGGAGGAGAGGGTAAACGTTGGATGAATTGATGATAGGAAATAAAGGTGAGTACATGGGATCACGAGTGAAGGAGTTCCTCCACTCAACACAGCAGTAAACCGAGACAAAGATTACAAGAGAAAATAGAATTATGTCCAGAAATTAGTGTGAGTTGGAGGTCATCAATTTCTCAGTGTTCCATGTCATGTATGTTACTGAGAGGTCATCAACTTCTCAATGCTCCATGTCATGTATGTTACTGAGAGATCATCAATTTCTCAATGCTCCATGCCATGTATGTTACTGAGAGATCATCAATTTCTCAATGCTCCATGTCATGTATGTTACTGAGAGATCATCAGTTTCTCAATGCTACATGCCATGTATGTTGCTTAGCCGTAATAACGTCTTCTGGAAGAGAAGGAGTTGCATAGTGGATACAGCAGAGTGAATGTTGAGGGAATAAAGACAGTGAGATTGGCAGGGAGGAAGACGAAGGAAGGGGAAACAAATGTCCACAGCGTTGTATATAAGACTTTTGTTCCTGGTGCTCTGCTGCGTTGCATTAAGACTTATGTTATTGGTTCTGTATAGCGTTTATAAGACTTGGTGCTCTGTGTCATGTTACCAGGGTACTGTAGACTCGCTGTTGTAAGCAGAGCCTCAGGAAGAACTGTGATGTAGATCAGTGCATTGTTGCTGCTACGTGATCCACTGTCGTAGTGTGTGTGTGCGGCGTACCTGTAGTCTCCTGGGGAGAACATGTCCAAGGCGCGGGGATGGCACCCCGCTGCGGCAGGGACCTCCACCTTCCCCAGCACCGACCCCAGCCAGAACTTGTCCGGCAGCGGCGGAAACCCTAAACCATGGTAGAATTCCGCGGCCTCCTGCTGGGACAACAATAGAAATATAGATAAGCTAAGAGAACACGGTGGAAAATAAGTTGGTATTAGATTTACATAGCGTATCTAGAGACATTGGCAAGTTACTGACGCGTCCACTGAAGACGTTATTGTTTTGACGGACCTTGACCATGTCGCGGGTGGTGAGGTTGGCAGCCGTCGCTGTGGCGCGGTTGGCGGTTCTGGGTCTTGTTGTGGTCATGTTGGCGAGGTCAGCAACCGTAGATTTATTGCTGCAGTTCCTGGTGGCAGCTTCCCTGGGTATTGTGGTGTTGAGGTCGTGGGTGGGAAGGATGAGGTCCAGGAGGGAGGACCAGTCCTGGCCCCATAGATCTCCTGAAAAAAAAAATAAGGAAAATCCTGGGCTGGTTTTGACGTAAGTTGACGTGACAATGAAATGTTGTGGGAAGACATCTGGCACGTGATGTATCCTCCCTTCCCGCCAAGCTGCTCAGTTTCGAATCCTCTATTAACACTGTTGATACCATCCCCTAACCTCTATTAACAACGAGTAAAGATTCTTCCCAGTATTTACTTTGCTCATTTGAATATTGTGTTTACCGCTCAGACTTCTCTAGTTTACTGCAGTTATCGCTAAATCAAGGATCTGCTCCGTTTTCTTTTATCAATTTTTCTTTACAGAGGATGATCTAGTAGGGATAACTCAACCATATATTACTTTGTTCATTGATTTGATATGGGAGTTAATTCCCATTAACTTACCCAATAGGTGGGCAGGAATAGGTTTTGTTGGATCAACTAATTGTTGGCCATATTGTTTGCTAAGGGCGGCACGAACATTGGCGTGCAGTAGCGTGTACAACGGCGCCAGTTGGTCGTACACTCGCTCGACGGCCGCCCAGACGTCCACATCTTGACCAAACTCCAGCTCCGATCGCCAGGCTGCTCCCATGTCGTTGTATCCTGTGTGGTGGTGGATGATGGTTTAGTGGATTTAGAGGGAGTCGGACAATATCCCTGAGCAAGACGTAGATGTAGTGTTCTACTCTTACGTTCGTTCATATCGTAGAGACTAGAGAAATTAAGATATTGGCTGGTTGTATAGGCTTTAGGCCTACCAACATTCATATGGTCATTGAGGCTATCAACGCCAAGCTACTCAAATCCACCAACCGAAAATCCTGAACCCCTTCTAAGACCACATACGCTCCTCACTGGGAATTTAACCCCGTAGAGAACATTAACTGAAGCAATAAAGAAACGACTGTAGTTAATATCATTCAAGGAAAATGGTCGAAAGAACTAAACACGAAAGTAAAAGGAAAGCTAAAAAGGACCGAACATTCTATGAGATTCTTGCGATGTACGAATCCCACAACCTAACGGTTCGAATTGGAGCAGCCTATACCTCCTCTCCTGGCTGCCAGGTTCATAAAGGCTACGGTCTTGACGAAGAGCGGACGAATGGGCGGGCCCAGGGCGTCGTGCCAGGCCCGCCACGCCCACAGGAGCAGCTCGGGGTCCCTGGAACTCCTCATGAGCATGGTGAGGTCTCGCTCTCCCCCTGTAGGTGGCGTTGCCGCGGCTCAACACCACGGTCGAGTACTGGCGTCGCATGCGGGACACCAACATCGACAGAGACCTGAGACAAGAGGCTGAGTTAGAGGGGTCGATGGGGGTTAACTAATTAGTGTAAACGTATGGCATTTACCTAATTAGTTAACTCTAGGGTAGTTACCTGATTAGTTTAAGCCAAAGACTAGTTACCTGTTTAGTTTAACATAGTTTAACTGTAGTTAGTTTGATGTCTATATTGACTTGATTGATGTCAGTGCACATGATTAAACCTTTATGGTTATCAGTGAATATGAGTCCAGGTTACGGTGATGGGGTGAGGGAGGGCCTTGTGAGTCCACGTACAGACACACGCGAATTACAGGTTGGGTCAGTCAGTACACACACACACACACACACACACACACACACACACACACACACACACACGTCACACGAGCACGACGGTACGACCCTTGAGTCAGTTGGCCTTCAACTTTACTCTTAATGTTTATGGTTCAAGGATAGGCTATCGTAACCCGAGGGTCATATTGTCGTTCTCAAGGGGTTGACCTGAGAGAGAGAGAGAGAGAGAGAGAGAGAGAGAGAGAGAGAGAGAGAGAGAGAGAGAGAGAGAGGCAGTCATGACCATAAAGTCATACTCTCGTCCAAACTGACCCAAAAGAAGTTGTATGAATCTGTGGCTCAATTGGTGTCACGTTCAGGATAAAGTGTGTGGTGTGTTCACCCTCTCGATGGCAGCTACGTTGTCTTGTGCCACAGGCTTGTGGCTGTCTCTTTCTATGACTCGTATTTAACTCATGCTGTGGCACAACATATTTCTTTGTACGTTAAGTCAATGAGGATGTCTGCATGTGGTTAAGTTTTGACCACACACGATCTGGCACCTTGTATAAACATTACCTTGTACCGTGTTTATTGTTGCCAGGTAGTATTTACAGGTTGCCCCACGTGCTCTGCTGGTTTGACCAGGTACTGTCCGTCAGTGGCCCTGGTACAGCAAGCAGGTGGCCTGGTACTATGTAAACATGACCAGAAACTATGTACGCATGAGTAGTATTGTACCGTGTGGACGTGTATACGTGGTCATGTACCGTGTACCTGTAACAAGGTACTCTGTAAAGATAAATTAGGTACCAGATACACATAGCCAAGTAATGGGTACAAGGTGATGGCTTGAGGACAGAAGATGTACCAGGAAGCAGGTAATGAGGCGTGTAGCAGCTGCCGTACCTGGCCTGGTGCGCCTTGTACCTGGGCCCACGCGTGATGAGGTGCATCATGCGGCGCTCCACCCCGACAGCAGCCCACGGCCGCACCCTGTCGGCTTCCTGCACCCGCAGCCGCAGCCATTCGGCCTGTGGGCAGAACACAGTAAGGTATAATACATTTTCTAAATAATTATTCCTCATTTCACTTTCCATGTTTCTGTCTACTCTTAGAATATATAAGAAAAAATTTATCGGGTCGGACTTATTCAAACAATTTGATATATATATATATATATATATATATATATATATATATATATATATATATATATATATATATATATATATATATATATATATATATATATATACACCCGGAAAATACTCTTGGTTCGTGTTGCCAAAAGACTGGAAAGTCTGACCATAAATAATGTAATAATTTACAACACTAACATAAACGTTTGCACGGTAGAAAACGTACATCGAAATTTTACTTTTTAAAGTTTTTGAGACAAATGACAAAATCCAGAATGATCTTTGTTATCAAGATCACAAGGAAAAAAAACTGAAGTGGTGCATCCACACACTATTCTAATATAAACTCTCCAATTTCCGTTTGATTTTTCCAAGTCACGTTTGTGGGAATTGCATGTAACTTTTTTTTTTGTTTCTTCCATCACGTTCGAGCGTTTGTTTATATACCCTTCATGCAAAACAAAGATGAAAAAGCGAGGGAGTTGCAGGTAAGGGTGGCAACAAGGGCCCACTGCGCTTGGTGGGGGTCACCTCACACTTGTAGTTACGGCCCCACTGCTAATTGTCTCGCCTCGCCGCTGTGGTTCGCCAAAGCATGTGCTTAGTTGGACAGTGTTGTATTTCTCCTCGTTATTTCACGGCAGTGTTGGATGTTAAGATATATACTTAGATGGGTAGTATAGGGAGGGCTGTCGTCGCTTGTAGGAGAGCTGTAAGCCTTCTTTTTTCCCCACTCTCCCGCTGGCATGGTGGCTTCACAAGCAAGTGTGGCTTGGTTACCTCCTATGTACGTGTAAGGTTATCGTCTTTGTAAAGGTTAGGAAACAGGAATCACGCTTCACCGTTGTCGGGAGGAATACGATAGAAAAAAAAAAAAGAAAATATGATGCTGATGATCCTTCATATGTAAAACCAAAGAACGTGAAAGATTTCATGGTCACAGTAGCGGCGGCTCATTTCACGTTCCGCCTTTTGTGTACATAAGCAGGCAAGGGTGGCGGCGAACCGCAAGGTGGGAGTGGCCGGCGCACACCTCACCTCACCCTCCACCATCAGGTTTGAAATCTCAAGTTGCCAGTTTCATATTTTGTTATACCCTGGTCATATATTTGACTCTCCTAATAAACTCCTATTCTGCGTCTCGTTAACTGATATATCTAGGGTAATTATTTTGCTAGCAAGAGAGGCGATAAGAGAATCGGAGCGATGCAACGGTGAAATAAACGTCTTCTATTCGAGCGGCGTTGAAATATCTGGCGGTCGCCAGATAAACGGCGCTGGTGTCGGGAAGGGCTAGTCTGTCGTGACTGCTGGTGGGGGGTTGTACTTCATGGTGAGATGTGCAGAGCATTGCTAGATACAATGAAGTGTGAAGCCCCTCGCGAAGATGATATCTTTATTGAAATGATCCTGTATGCGCTGGTGAGTATCAGCACCTCGTCAAACAGCAGTGTGCATGACCCTGTTGGGCTGCAAGCTACGCTGTTGGCAGTCCTGAGGGACGTGCTGCTGGAGAGCGGCACACAGCCGCCACCTGCACTGGACAGACTCGTCTTCCGTTCCCAGAGAATCCACCAGCGACGTCAGCGTCGTCGCCAGCGAGAGGCCTTACAGCGGCAACTGCAGCATTCGGAAGGCGATCACACAGTTGAATCTCCGACCGTCAGTACAGCCAGCCCCGATCCGCTACCTGAGTCTGTGTCTGGGGAAACAGACATCCCGGATCATGCTGATGGCTTTCAGACTGTGCACACTCACACCAGCTATGGAGCCACTGCCTTACCCTTGCAGAATCCTAGACATCCCCAGCAGCAGCCTGAAGACGCGTCGCAACACCTGTCGCGACTGATGGCAGTCACGGAAGGCCTCGACATATCACAGCTGACCTCCCAACACCGACCACGTCACCACCACCAGGTTAGTAAAGTTATTCATTGAATATTTTGCAAATACTACGTACAGCATTCACCATGAATTTAAAAAAAAAATCATCCTTGATTATTGCATATAGGTAAATTATGTATTTGAGAGTCGGTGTATATTGCAGCGCTGGGAAACTTGCAAGAAACTAAAATTTGCACTTCTACAAATGTTTTCCTAAGTGAATTATGTCAAGGGATACTTGCATCGATAGCACTTCGATAAATAAACGCACGTCCTTCGGTAAGCTTGCGTTATCGAAGAATGCGATAGTACCATTTCTGAAGGATTGGAAAACAATATGAAGCAATAATCTGCAGAAAATTTATATGAAGCCAAAAATCTGCGTACCTGCAAATATTATAGTAAGTGGAACAACTTATTTATGGCTTTCGTCAGTCAGTTAATGAACATTCATTTTGTAATTCATGTTTTTGCTGTCAAGTGTTCCACATGATGGATGTTCCATTTAAAAAACCATCCGAAATATTTTTTTCTCCCCTGATATATAAGGGTTAAGTGAAGATACTGCTGGTATTTAGAGACGAGTGAAAGTGTCTTTTAATGTATGGTTCACGTAATGTAATGTAGACAGCTACCAACTCTAATGAAGCTAATCCAGATCGTGAACCTAACACTTACACAGTGGTATCTGCCTCTTCTCAGTTTACAGTAGATGATGTAAACTTATTTTAAAAATGCAATTGTAATAATAGCAGACATGTCGAGCAACTTTAGATGAAAATGCCCAAGAATTTATCATTCCCTATTACTCCCTGTTGTTTCCAGCACCCTTTACATCAGAATCTTTACCGATGTAAGAGATTGCTTGTGTCCGACTCAGCCAAACGAATTTTGGTATAATTTTGTATTAAACTGATGTGATATCACACATCTTCCCTCATCAAGTCAAGTAAGTCAAGGGTAACTACCATATATGGGGGATGCACCCCATAGATTTCCCCCAAAACTAGCGTAACCACAAAACCCAATTGGGGTACAGTAAATAGGGTGTAGATAATATCCAAGATGTAGTTTTTCAACCGTTTAGAACTTTAAACTCATTACTTCATTTTGTTTTTTATCTCGATTCTGAATCGCATTGACAGTCAGGCTCAGAATTTTAAGTAGACATTGTAGTTTTGAGGTCAATGAATGTGAAGCGAAAAGCCAACAAATTCGCAAAGAGGTAATGTAAACATTTTGGGTTAGAGACCTTTTTGCCCCCATAATATGACAGTCAGCTACTGTACACACTTTCCCTGCAGGTAACTTCCGCAACTCCATTGGCAGAGGGACCAAGACGAGGCTCTCGGCTGCAGGAGCGACTCCCTGAGGAGCAGCGACCTCGTTGCCCTTCGGAAGCCCGCTGCGACCCTTGGGTCAACAGTGGGAACGAAGAGTGAATGACGCTTCGGCTCGAGTTGAAACTTGAAACTCCTCACTGGATCACCGGGCGAGGCGACAGCACCGTAAATGTGACGGTGACAAAGAAAAATGATGATTTTACTGCACTGCAATTAATCTTGAGAAACTATTACTGTTGTTTATAAGTTTCCTTGTGTATCTTATTTGTTTGCAAATGTATGTATATATATGAAAAGTTTTTTATTTGTAATCCATAACATCTTTAGTATCCTTAGCACGGCTGGTCAAAAGATTTCATTTGGTAGTTGAAGTCGGTATTGAGCTGTTTCGACGGCACACTGGTCCCCTGTTGCTTTTTATAGTTGCAATAAGCATCGCCCAATGAGTGCGGCCCCGTGATTAATTGGATTTTTGATACCGGTGCCCTTAACTTTGATTCGTTACAGTTTTCACCTGCACTCAGCGTAGGAACACTGGATTGGTGTGCTGTTAATCAATACCAAAACCAGATTTTTCGTAGTACACCTGCGAGCGGCAAAGGTGTCCTGTTACAGAGATGTTGTGAATAAGCAGCTCTGTAAATGGGATTGTGGAATAAATCGGTGTCACTTTACGCTTCGCAGTTCGTTTGGTTCATCCATATGAAATTTGCTGTAGCAGGAAGAAATGTTTGTCGTAGGTATTCACATCATTCTTAAAGTAAAATTGCCCTGGGTATAAGATGTAAAAGAAACGTAGGATCAGCTCTTTCATATAAGCAGACCACTAGGCTTTTCACTAATGTCTGCAAGCACCATATACCGAGACTAGGTTTCTGACGTATGGACATAGCATCAGCTGCATAGAAATAAAGATACGACTAGGCTTCTCAAATATGTTCATTAGGGATTCAAAAAATGGGAGTATTATTGGAATTATAAAGATTGGACGTTAGGATTTTTAGTTATGACTTCGGTCAAAGTACAACATAACGTATGAAGTGATGATACTAAGCATAATCTTTGCTGATTTTCAAGGAAAAGGGCTCATGGCATCTTGAAATGTATGGTCTTTTTGTTGAAATTTTCGTTAGTAAGGAATACCAACCTTAATATTTCTTTTTTGGAAGACGTTTAAGTCTTCAGTAACAACGTTGGAAGAGGAAGTACCTACCATGGTGGCCTGGGCTTCCTGCAGGCGTGTGGTGGCCTGGGGGCTCGGATGCACTATTGTCTTCCATATCGCGGCCGCAGTCTCTCGCTTCATGTTCTCCAGGTTTTTGTTGTAGACCGCCAGCCATTCTCCAACCAGGGACGTCTGCTCCCCACCTGCAGTAAAAGAAGGCTTCAGCTGTGGAAGTGCTAGCTGAGGGGAGGTAGGATGTAATATTGGCAAGTTAGGGAAGGTAAGTAGTATTATTGTGGTAGATGAAGGGAGGTAGGCCCAACTATTACCTTGGAACATACTCCAAATTATGGTGTGGGATCGAGCGTACCTTGTTTTATCTCTGGGTGTTGGACATAGGTAGACTTACCATCGTTCTGAGAGAGACGTCTGTCTTGTAGCTCCGTAGTGAGAGTTTCAGGGCGAGATCGATGGTCCTCCTCCAGCCCCGTCGCAAGAGTGGTGGGGCAGGTAGGCAAGAGCATCAGCACTACCACCGCCATCAGACACAAGGGGATTGGCGTCGACATCGGCTACACTGGTGTCAACACGAAGTTCCTCAGGATCTGCCATAAGGTCAATATCGTTTTTTTTTATCACTTTGATGTTTATAGATAATTATAAAAATACTGGCTATAATGTGAAGTATCTAGTGTATGGGAGGTGTCTGGAATACAGTGGGATATCATACGATGTTTACAGAGCAACTTGGGTGTGGTGGTGTTGGGCATGCATATATATATATATATATATATATATATATATATATATATATATATATATATATATATATATATATCACTATTATGTGTCCAGGGAGCACATGAAAAAGCAAACAGTGAACCAAGACTGTTAAACCGCAATGACTGGAGGGCGGTGAGATGGTTTACACCGATCTCATGTGTTAGTTCATGTTATAGATCTGAATAGATATCACCGGTGTGCCTCGAATCGATTCAGCAGGTTGTCCCTTGCTCAGCGGGTTGGTAGTCAGGCGACGCGAGATCACAGTAATAAAAAGACGTGATGTGAGAGGAATAGGTACCCTCCAGCCAAGTTAGTATAATAGTTTTCGTTTAAAGGTTATCATTCAGATGATCCGGGTTCGAATCCTAGGGCACGTAGCGATGAGATGGTCATGCTATCCTAAATTCTGAGATGGTTCCTGGAATTGCTTGTGAGTCTATTGCCTGTCTTATTGAGACCAGCATGCGTCACTACACTTGATATGCTCCCTAATCCCTCCCTCTGCCTATCCCCATCGTGGTCACAGATGGGCCAGGGTCAGGCTATCATACCTAGGTACGCATCATCGTATTCAAAGGGTCACAATAACAAGTTAATGACAAAACGCTGGTTTCCTCCAGCCTCCGTGGCTCGGGTCAGGGAGGGTTCACGCAAGATCGACATCAGTTTTAAGCTTAATTAACGCACACCCGCGCGCGCGCACACACATACACACACGTCCAAGTCACCAGCCGCTCGTGTGGACCAAACCTCCGTCATTCCATTGTAGAAGAATATACGCTCCGTGTTTTTAAAGACGCCGTCTGATATTTTCTTTTTTTTTTAACCTTAAATGTTTGAGACTTTAAGCATCGCCGTGTCTACCGCAGCCGCAACTACCACTACCACATCTACCACCTGCCATTATAACTACCACCACCACCTCTACCAAAGCCAAATCTGCACCACCACATCTAGATACCAGCACTTCCATCACGTAGACCACCGAGAGGGAGCGATGAGTGTATACAGCTTACTGTGTTGTAGCGGGACGAGGGAGGTGGACGTGAGTGTAGCAGCAGCAATGGTCCAGCACCACACTGACGGCCGGCCAGGCAGGCACCCTACCTAGCCTCACGGTCCCTACACACAGAGCCACGCCTCTGACCCTCACCAGCTCTCGCTCAGCATCTGCGCCCACCTCCTCACCAATATCCGCCCCTCCCTTGCCTCCCCACCATCCCTGCCTGACCCCTGTTCCACCATACCACGTCCCCCGCCACCCACTACTGTCCCTGATATACGAGCTCGCACCCCCTAAGCCACATCCCTCCCGTACCTCGCCACCTCAGTAGCCACGCCTATGTCTGCCCCACCACCCTAGTAGCCACGCCCACATCTGTCCACCTTCCCTAGTAACTACGCCCACTAGCTATCTCACAACTCGAGTTTTCCCCATAGAGCAGCGCCCCCTGACACCTACCACTTACCACCTGACACCTACTACCTACCACCTAGTATTTGCCTCCTGCCATCTACCACCTGACACCTGCTACCTACCACCTAGTACTTACCTCCTATCAACTACCAATTTGACTCCTGCTACCTGACACTTACCACCTGACACGTGATACCTACCACCTAATACTTACCAGCTACCATCTGACACCTGCTACCTGACATCTATTTCCTACCACCTCGTAGTTTCCGCGTGACACCCACCATCTGTTGTGGCTAATTGCACGATGATCATTCGGGAGGTGAGTATATATGATAGTCAGACACACCCTAATGTCTCATACTTTCCTCCCCAGTCAAATACACCCACCTCCTCCTCGTCCAACTTTCATACAGTCAACATTGGTGATGTAGTCATCATTTATTCCATTCATCCGCCACTCGAATGCTGTAAAAGCACTTCTTTTTTTTTTTTACATTTTTTTCAAGTTTCTCAATCATGTGTTGTGGCTTCTGGTTGTTCCGTCTTCGAAGAACTGGTCTTTCTGTTGACATTAACAAACTGGTTTTGGAATCCTGAAGGTTACGATCGAGTCATCCCTTACTCATCTCTCTTCCACGCTGGGCAGGTTTATGGCCTCTGAATTTTCCCTGTAAATGTGCTCACGTACCGTGTGAATGTATGTATGTGTGTGTGTGTGTGTATAGGCGAGACGTAACCAAGCTAGAGACGCAAATGCCTCACCATTATTGCTTTTTTGGGGGGACATTTTTTTTTTCTCGCATTTCTATAAAATCCTGACGAGATACATATATATATTCACTATGTGTGAGGTGAAGTATTTTTTTTTTTTTTCACTCGTGTGGCTGGGGGGTCTTGTGTGTGTGCGTGTGTGTATGGTCCGGGCCCCAGCTCCCAGGCTGCTAACAGCCTCTCGCCAACACTTGTGCTCTCTCTCTCTCTCTCTCTCTCTCTCTCTCTCTCTCTCTCTCTCTCTCTCTCTCTCTCTCTCTCTCTCTCTCGTTGGCGGAGGCCGTCCACAGTTAAGGAACTGTACTTTATATAAAGACCATATATATTTTTTTTATTTCTCTACAACCTTCCACAACCCACCGAAGTGATCCACAGTTCGTTACAACCTCTCACACCCATCGCAACCTTTCACGGCCTTTCACACCCTACCTGTAAACCTACATGCCTACCTCTACTACAACCATCCACAACCTACCACAACGTAACACAATCCTCCAGCACCTTGTATCGTGGACTTTAACATCCCTCAGGGACACTGTTGCCTTACAAGGTCTTCCTCAGCCCAGTACAACCCTTCACAACCCATCAGGATCCTTTACAACCCACCAGGACCCTTCACAACTCACCAGGACCCTTCCCAACCCACCAGGACCCTCCACAACCCAACAGGATCCTTTACAACCCACCAGGACCCTTCGCAACTCACCAGGATCCTTCACAACTCACATGGACCCTTCACAACTCACATGGGCCCTTCACAACTCACATGGACCCTTCACATTTTACATTGACCCTTCACAACTCACCAGGATCCTTCACAACCCACCAGGATCCTTCACAACCCACCAGGTTCCATCACAACCCACCAAGATTCACAAGGCCCCTTCACAACTCACCAGGACCCTTCACAACCCACCAGGACCCTTCACATCTCACAAAGACCCTTCACAACTCACAAGGACCCTTCACAACTCACCAGGACCCTTCACAACCCACCAGGACCCTCCACAACGCGACCGGTTCCGTCCATTCGTCCCAGACCATCGCCACTTGTTATTGTGGCTGTCCGTGAGAGAGGCTGGCGCGGGGTGGGGGTCAGGTTGATCCGACCCACATTGGTAGACACTGGCAAACCTCAAGACTATTATATACAACACAACCACCTTCACCGGACGAACTCTTGACCTGAGCTAAACTTCAGCAATTATGACTGAAGTTCCAACTTGTCACGAATATCCTCAAAAAAAAGTGACGAATATTAGTATTTCATAATCTAGCTTCGAATCTCGCTCTGTGGTTTCAAAGATTCATGTTTTAAGTTTCGTCAGCTCCGATATAAGGAGTTAGGGTTGTTCTGGGTCTGGGGTGTTGTGATAACAGGCTTGGGCGCTCTGTAGCAAGTAACTGTAAGGTAGATGGTTGTAAGGTAGTGGAGTTGCTGGACTCTTCGTGTAAAGTTTGTCCTGGTAAACTGGTAGGGTGGTGTTGTACACGGGTGGTAGGATGCTGTGGATGGATCTCGAGTGGTTGTGATCGCCGGGACGGGTGATAGGAAACCTGATGATTCATAAATGAAATATGTATATAGTGTTATAAACAGGATAACAAAGCAGAAGACATCCGCCCACCCACTCACTCCCTCCGGCTCAACGGCCGGGAGGAAAAAGACGTGGAAAAAAAAGTGGGGAGGGGAAGGGGTGTGTGTGCCGATGCACATCGGTTCAAGGCCAACTAAGCCAGTCTGAGATGTAAGAGTGGGAGGGAGATTCTGTAATATTTTTTTGAGAACGACGGTACAACCCACGAGCGCGAGAGCGGTACGACCCACAAGCACGAGAGCGGTACGATCCACGAGCACGACAGGTACGACCCGTGAGTACAATGATACGACCTTATTGAGCACGACGGTAACAACTCTCAGCGACAGTACGATCCTTGAACGCGGTCAGGACGAGGTGCGAGGAGGACAGTACGACCCCTGCGTATCATGGCTTGACCTTTGACCTGACTCTCGAAAGTTTTTCGTGACTTGGGGGAGAGTGGAGGGGGTTCTTCTTTGCCTCGAGAACCATAAAGATGATTAAATACGGACAGGGGATAAGGGAGGGACAGGCCAGGAGGTGAGGGAAGAAATCGAGGAGCGAAGGTGGTGAAGGAAGAGGAAGGATTGAAAGAGAGAAACACGATGCCGTTTGCGGCCTGGCCCGCCTCCCTCGGGAGAAGCAGCGGTATTATGTCCCCAATTAAAGGGTCGTGGATCCCTTTCACAATATTTGCCTTCGCCACATCCACGGTGGAGGGCTTAGCAAGTGAGTGTGTGTGTGTGTGGAGGAGGAGTGGTTGGGGGTGGTGGGGGGAGACGAGGGAAGGGAAGGCCAGGAGGACGGAACAGCCGTGTAGAGGACTCAGAGGAGGATGGAACGGGAATAAAAATGGGGTTGAAGAAAATGTAGAGGAACTGGAAACAGATCACATGACTGCTAGAATAAGTGGTGACAACAAGTAAACAATATATATATATATATATATATATATATATATATATATATATATATATATATATATATATATATATATATATATATATATATATATTCCTATGAGTCCACGGGGAAAATGAAACACGATAAGTTCCCAAGTGCACTTTAGAAGAGACGAAGCTAGGACGCCATTTGGTAAACATGCGATATATATCAACTGACTTATATTTCTCTATTATGTCTCCCCTGATGATGCGATTATTACACGAAAGTGCACTTGGGAACTTATCGTGTTTCATTTTCCCCGTGGATTCATAGGAATATCTTGATCACGCGCAAAATTTTGATCCTTTCCAATATATATATATATATATATATATATATATATATATATATATATATATATATATATATATATATATATATATGATAGGTTGTAGTGTGATATTCTCAGGGACGCTGTAGTCATGGTCAGGACTGGTGCGATGCAGAATGAGAGAGAGGTCCAGCACGGTAGGCAATAACGAGGCGCTTCAGTTCTGAGTCGTGATGTCATCGGGGTACTGAAGGTCATGGCCTGGTATTAGACTGATACGTGTATGTCCTCTTGTTATTCTGGCACTGAAAGCGGTGGTGACGGGTTATCTTGGTACTGTAGGTTATGATAACTGGTTATCTATCTTTGTACTGTAGCTCATGGTAACTGGGTATCTTGGTAATGTAGGTCGTAGTATCTGGTTATCTTTGTGCTGTAGGTCGAGGTAACGGGTTATCTTGGTCCTGTAGGTTATGGTAACAGTAGATCATAGTGATTGGCTATCTCACCTTTCTCTCCATGATATCATTAATATATCCATAAAAATATTACTTCACTAAATTGCGATCCTTTCTGGTCTCGAGCATCTTCAGTGTACATCATATGTTTAAATTTGTATAAGATCTTTATTTGTTTCATTTTAGAGGTATTTCTTGTTACCTCATGTTCATAGGCTGCGATTACAGAAAGCATTCTTCTTCAAACGTGTTTGTATTGTAGAACTATAAAATGCAAGCTCCAGCCAGTAAAGGCACAACGTCATGTAATTAATCAAATTCAGATTATTTTTGTGTGACGAATAATGCCTCTTTCTGTGCGTGGTAAGGAGAGACATTTTATACCGCTTGCTTTGTGTAATTTGATTCATAAATCATTGCGCTGCAATGATTTCATTTTTTTACAGGTTTGAAAGTCTCATTTTACAATGTTTGCTTCAGAAAACCACGTGAAGACATTGGGTCGAAACCACTCATACCGAGTTAATGCTGTTCTTTTGATTCATTGAGAACTTTTAAGTTGGTTTGATTATATGATAATGGTATACATTTGATAGTGGTGTCAATAATATTACCCAGGGTTATATTACTTCTCTTTTCACGGAAGGTTCGAAAATCTAGTCTCGAGTTTTTGCTTCGGAAAATCATGGGACGACATGTTTCGAAGCTGTCCACGTAGACGGCTGTGTTCCTCGCCATCTTAAGAACCTCATGGAGACATTCTGTGATTTTGACCAAATCTTACGCCCAGTACTTCAGAGGTCGCCATTTGTGCATTCTTCAGTATGTGGACGTTACAAAGGTTAGCTAAATATCAAGTTTTGTAATCGTAGTTTTTTTTTTAAGGCTCTGAAATGACATTGAATGAATGACTTTGATGATTGTCTAGCTGCCGAGTGCCATACGGCTCCACATTTTTTTTAAGCAGAAAGGTAATTTGCTCTGGCCTTTAGTTGTATTCTGATACTTTATGGCGATTAGCAGGATTAGAATTATGTAATGGGGAAAGTTTTTTCTTGGGAAATGAAGACTGGTTGGATCATGGAAAGTATGGTAAGGCGAGGGACTGGTAGCACCCTAGTAATGACAGTTTTAAAATCATGGTCTAGCTATCCACTCATCACACCAAACAAATACTCCCAGCATTTGATATGAATTTAAGGCTAATTTATTCATTGAATTTAGTTATGACGTACGAAATTCGACACACAAAAAATAACATAAGTTCGAAAATCCATGGCGAACTACAGACGATACTTACAGGAGACACTACTGAATACTAGTACTCTGAACTGCAAGGAATTTTACTTCATAATTTTCCAGCTATGACGTCCCCTAACTGGCACTTCCAATGAATTACCATTTGGTTAAATTAGTATATCAGCCGTATTTCAAAGCCATATGTCATTGCATCCCTCAATTATCTGTGACAAATTACACAGTTTTATTAAAGCCGATTCCTTGTCTACAAATAATGTGAATTTCATAACATTTTACAGAAGAATTATCCAATTATGGCATCTCAAAATGAGTAGGTAAATTACCTCATTGGAGGCCTTTGTGAATTTGTCTTAGTTGCTCAATTCATTGACCAGTAACCCTCCATTGCCTCTGCTTACTACCAGTGATGTGAATTTCAATAAATATAGTGGTAGAATTTTTCAGTTATAATGCCCCCAAACTGATGATTGCAGTGAAATATCATTTGATTAACTTGGTGATGCAATCCATTGGCACACTCCTTAAATTGATATCCCCATTGACCATGGCAAATAATACCCGATTTTTATAATAATCTTCACTCAATACCGTTGCTGTAAGTTTCATTAACTATTATAGTATCATTTTCCAGTTATGGCAAATTGGATGCATTCAGTGAAATGTTAGTTTGGTTAGATTAGCGAATCTTCCATATTGCACACAACTTAAATTGGTTTTATTTCATTATTTGTGAAAGTTTATGGAGGATTCGTATGGTAGACCCCCATGACTGCTATAATATTGAATCTCATATATTGTGCTGCAGAGTACAATAAATTGTCATAGTGTACACTTCAAAAATTTAATTCTTGAGTTGGAACTTATTATTACTGTATAAGACATGGCATTTTGATGTGGAATTTTCCACATTTGATGAAATATCAGTTGGTGAAGAGTTAAGTATGCCAAACGTTTTGCACATTCCATACATTGATATCCCCACATCATCTCTTGACAACCTAAGGTACAGTAGAGATCCTTGACCATCATAACAGTGAATTTCGTATTTTGCAGTTGTGTTTACCGAGTTATGGTACATACATGCCATGAAGAACAGTACCTTTAATAAGTACATCATTGTCATAACAGTATATTATTATTTCTTTTGATTACTTAAAAATTAAGTGTTCTAGGTCTAATACTCTACAATGTTGATTTTCCAGTTGATAAATTGTCCTTATGGAATAGAAGAAACTATTTTTTTGTATTTCTGTACTCGCCAAAAACATATGATTCCCTAAAGTAAATACAGACTTTGAGAATGTTCATCTTACGAAACCAGTCAATAACTTCTGTAGTTTCTCACTCAAATCAGCCACCAGGGCTGTATTATCAGTAAACAGCAACCGACTCACGACTCACTTCCCAAGCCATCTCTTCCCCCACAGATTGCATACTTGCCCTTCTCTCCCAACTTCAAAAATGGTGCTAAACTAGTGTCTGATGCTTTTTCTCCACCTATCACTAAGGGTAGCTGGTAATAGGATCAGAAGAATGATGCTGATTAGTGCAGCTAGGTAGTAAAGCTGTAAATGAGATTGAGGCAGAAGGATTGCCTTTAGGCTTCTATGTTGACTTGGGGTGCTTATGAGAAAATCTAGGCCTGGCAGATTGTAAATAAAATTGTATTTTCAAAGTATCACAGAGAAGTCTTGAGGTTTACATACGGCTTTCTGGTAGGACATTTAGGGATCCAAAAGACTTATCAGAAGATTCTGTCTAATTTCTACTAGCCTGGGATAAAGAAAGATGTATCCAGGTACTGTAGGCTATGTTATGTATGTCCAGTTACTGGGAAGCAGTATTACAATAGGTAATTCCGGGCTGGCGGTCAAAGCTTAGTTCTTGTTCCTCTGAACAGAAACCTACTTCAAGCTAGATATGGTGGTCCATATACTTAATAAAAAAGGAGAGTGAAACTCAAATATGTCATAGAAACCTAAGGTAGAAGAAAGTCTACAGCTGATACATGTATATAGGTTGAAGCCTTATTGTGATAGGGGTGAGAAAGTGAATAGCAAACATGATGTAGATGACCCCAAAGAAACTTTGAAATAGATGTTCTAGCAAATATGTTTAATTCACAGATTCTGTTAGACCCTTCTAAACTGTCTCATCTCTTACAGGATCATGTCCAGGATGTTGTGAAGCTGCTGAAGGACTAAATGTAGGTGTTGGCTGATGTACCCCAACTTTGTTTGTGGATTAAGCACCACATCACACTGCTGCCTAGTACATCTCCAGTTAAACAAGCACCTTACAAGATGAATCCAAGAATGAATTAAACTCGAAGAGAGGCCAGAAGAATAGATATCAGCCTTTGTAACACTTGAAGGGTTGTATCTGTTTCGGGAGATGGTTTTTGGACTCCAAAATGCTCATACTACATTCCAGGTAATGAACGTAGTGATGTGTGGACTGTTAGGTGTCCATGCCTATCTGGACAACTTGTTTGACATTGTTGATACTTAAGAGGAACACAAAGATTGACTTTGTGCACAATTCTGTCAATTTGAGGAGTTTTACTTTACTTTCAATCTGGTTAAAAGTGAGTTTAACCATACTTACTTTCCTTGACCATGTAGTAGGCCTGTGGTTGTTTTTTTCTTTCATTTGGGGCTCCAGTTATAGATAAAAGTCCACTTTTAATGAAGTGAAAAACCCATCTTTTGAAATGTGCCAGGTCGTAGTTATTGGGAAGGACATAAGATGATGGTAGAGAGTTCCAAAACTTCAAGATGAAGGGAAAGAAACAGTTATCAAAATGGCCCTCTCATGAGTGGCCAACAGGTAAACAGTAATCATGTGATGCAGCAGCTTGCTAAGTAATGTGTGGTCTACCTTATGGTAGGGGCACACATGCGGCCAGCTCTTAGGAGCAAAAACCAAAGTAATACATTTAGAAGAGGGAAAGTGAACTAACATTGCAATGTAAGGCAAGCGGGTCAAGTTTTGAAGTTAGTGTGGATGCAGAGCCAGAACCGCTCCAGAATTTAGAGCAGTACTTCGTACAATGACAGATTAGTCCCTGTGTAAATGGAGCAGCTATTCAGAAGAAAAGAAATTTTTACATTTTTTTTTAAAAAGGACTCCCAGTTTCATAGAGGCAGACTTAGCTATTTCCATAATGTGGGGTTTCCAAAAAAGAGTGGATGTTGCCCAAAAAAGAGTGAATGTTATTGTAATATCAAGTATGTTCTTTGAGTCAAGAGGTTGAATTACAGGACCATCAAAGTAGAGAGGAAAGTTCAGGAATTTTCAGTAGAGATAGGTAGAAACTTGGTTTTGGAGGCATTACAGTTCACCAGATTTGATCTACCCACTGAAATATTCTGTCCAGTTCTTGGGTTTATTGATGAAGTTTTGTTGAGACAATATATAGATCAACTGGGAGAATGCAGTGTTGAGTATCAGCATATGAGTGCATTTGGATGTTTGTGGAAGAGAGGAAATCACTGATAAAAAGTAAAAGTGTAGGGGACAGTTGAGGACCTTAATGGACACCAGTGTTAGTTGAGAAAGGGAGGAGGTTGATTCATCAGCAGTCACGGAGATGGATTGGCTAGGGAAGAAGCTAGATATGAGGGAGCAAAGTGAGGCAGGGAAGCGAAAAGAAAGGAGCTTAGAGATGAGATCCTGATGCCAACCCATGTCAAAAGTTTTAGGTATGTGAAGGGCAACTACATGGCATTCCCCAAAATGTTTCAGGGATGATGATCAGACTTTAGTAAGACAGGCAAGAATATCATCAGTGAATCTTGCTTTATGGGAGCCATACTGATGATCAGAGAGAAGACTGAATTCAGGATGCCTAAGGATATGGGAGTTGAGGAGAGATTCAAAGACAGGATATGGTAGATATCAAAGCAACAGGGCAATAGTTTGAGTGGTTAGATATATCAGCCCTCTTAGGGATGGTATGTACTAGCACATGCTTTCAAGGAGAAGGAAAAGTTCTGGTTTTTAAACAGAACAGACAAACAAGCTGTTTCAGAACACACTGTATCTGAACACAGGGATGGATGCTTTGCTCATGTGGAGAGAGAAGTTTTTTGGAGAGTCCGGAAGGAGACTATGGGGAGGGGCATAGGAATAGTAATAGGAGCATCAGGGGATGAAGGAGTGTTAGTCATCTGTGGTAGAGTTAGAGGAGGAATGGGAACCACTGAGTAGCCTTAGCTATGTGAAGGAAAGTAGAACGACAGGTTGTTAGTGATGCCCTTGTCTAAAGACCACCGAGACTTATTAGTGGATGATAGTGAGATGTTTTTGCACTTCTTTTGAATATAGGAACACTACCCTACAGATACTGTATTTGCAGTGATTAAGGGCAGTGATGAATGTGAGGAATGGTTGAACCATGGGTTGGGAGAAAAGGTTGTCTTGGGGGAATAGGGAATAAATGCTTCCATACTTGTAACAATAACCTTTGCCATGCATTTAGCAGAGACAGAAGCATCACCACATACGAGACATTAATTTACCCATGGAAAGTCAGAAAAGAATTTTTGCAAGTTATTTCAGACAGCTTTGTTGAGGTGCCAATATTTACACTTTGATGGGGCTACTGGAGGGAGAGGTGCCTATCGAATAGATATATTTACGAGAATGAGATCAGATGAACCAATTGGGAGCAAGATTGTGTAGATACATCGAGATGGATTTGAGGTGAAAAACAGACCCAGAGTATTTGGAGACCAGTCAAAGCGGTCATAAATATGGGTAGGATGGGAGGTAATTTTGCTCTAGACCATTGACATTGGAGAAAAGGAGTGCTTCAATCCCCCAACCAATATGGATGATTTTAACTACTCACTATGGTGAATGTTGATATCCCCTAATTAGAGGATCTCAGCTTGTGGGTGAGAAGATGCTACAGGCTCATGGGAGGAGTTTAGTTAGTGTAATTAGGAGAGCAATAGGTGAAAGAGGAAAAGCGGTAATTGGATATAGAACTTGAGCCACATAACATCATAGTTTGGGGACTCAAGGTCCTCAGGACATGCAATTGTGTATTGATGTTGGAGGAAGCGTAGGTACCACCTTCAAACCAGAATTGTGAGTGGGAATATAGTTGGCTATGAAAAAGGGGCTAGGTGAGAAGCATCATTTGACAACTGGGTCTGAGAGAGAAGTACGATATTAGGAGAGGTACTAGACAGATCATGTAATCCTAAATGGAATTTGCAATGGACTGAGATGTCTAGAGTGCAATGCGTTAAGGTGATACATTTGACACTGAAGTTGGTGCTGCAGGTAGATGATTATATGTAACACCCAAAATGTTTTTACTGTATGAAAATTAAGAATCACTGGTGAGGGTTTGCAACCATTGAAAAGGAAGAATTAAGTCTTATGTTAGCACCTGAAAAGTTTGAGGTGGATCACCTTATCCTTTTATAGTGTCTATAGATTGTGTGAGGTGTATAGGAGAGGATCATTTTATCCTGTTGTAGTGTATACAGATCACAATTTCCTCCAGTTTGTTCTTCATAAAATGAGAAATAAGAATCAAAGGGAGGAAGGAAGGAAGGAGGGAGGAAGAGAATTTTATTGCAGACATTCTTTCTAGTATAAAAAAGTTTCATCAGTTACTTCCATAAACTTTTAACCCATGTTGGAGGATGTTATGTCTGTTGCAGCTAGGTTTTCGTAGGCTTATGAGAATAGCAGGGTGTCTGTCAGTTCAGGTGGAAGGATCAGAAATTTGGAGAGACTGTGTACAGAATGGAAAAAGGAGAGAACAATGGAAGTAAGGGGAGTGGGGGAGGAATGGGATGTATTTAGGGAATCAGTGATGGATTGCGCAAAAGATGCTTGTGGCATGAGAAGAGTGGGAGGTGGGCTGTTTAGAAAGGGTAGTGAGTGGTGGGATGAAGAAGTAAGAGTATTAGTGAAAGAGAAGAGAGAGGCATTTGGACGATTTTTGCAGGGAAAAAATGCAATTGAGTGGGAGAAGTATAAAAGAAAGAGACAGGAGGTCAAGAGAAAGGTGCAAGAGGTGAAAAAAAGGGCAAATGAGAGTTGGGGTGGGAGACTATCAGTAAATTTTAGGGAGAATAAAAAGATGTTCTGGAAGGAGGTAAATAGGGTGCGTAAGACAAGGGAGCAAATGGGAACTTCAGTGAAGGGCGTAAATGGGGAGGTGATAACAAGTAGCGGTGATGTGAGAAGGAGATGGAATGAGTATTTTGAAGGTTTGTTGAATGTGTCTGATGACAGAGTGGCAGATATAGGGTGTTTTGGTCGAGGTGGTGTGCAAAGTGAGAGGGTTAGGGAAAATGATTTGGTAAACAGAGAAGAGGTAGTAAAAGCTTTGCGGAAGATGAAAGCCGGCAAGGCAGCAGGTTTGGATGGTATTGCAGTGGAATTTATTAAAAAGGGGGGTGACTGTATTGTTGACTGGTTGGTAAGGTTATTTAATGTATGTATGACTCATGGTGAGGTGCCTGAGGATTGGCGGAATGCGTGCATAGTGCCATTGTACAAAGGCAAAGGGGATAAGAGTGAGTGCTCAAATTACAGAGGTATAAGTTTGTTGAGTATTCCTGGTAAATTATATGGGAGGGTATTGATTGAGAGGGTGAAGGCATGTACAGAGCATCAGATTGGGGAAGAGCAGTGCGGTTTCAGAAGTGGTAGAGGATGTGTGGATCAGGTGTTTGCTTTGAAGAATGTATGTGAGAAATACTTAGAAAAGCAAATGGATTTGTATGTAGCATTTATGGATCTGGAGAAGGCATATGATAGAGTTGATAGAGATGCTCTGTGGAAGGTATTAAGAATATATGGTGTGGGAGGCAAGTTGTTAGAAGCAGTGAAAAGTTTTTATCGAGGATGTAAGGCATGTGTACGTGTAGGAAGAGAGGAAAGTGATTGGTTCTCAGTGAATGTAGGTTTGCGGCAGGGGTGTGTGATGTCTCCATGGTTGTTTAATTTGTTTATGGATGGGGTTGTTAGGGAGGTAAATGCAAGAGTCCTGGAAAGAGGGGCAAGTATGAAGTCTGTTGGGGATGAGAGAGCTTGGGAAGTGAGTCAGTTGTTGTTCGCTGATGATACAGCGCTGGTGGCTGATTCATGTGAGAAACTGCAGAAGCTGGTGACTGAGTTTGGTAAAGTGTGTGGAAGAAGAAAGTTAAGAGTAAATGTGAATAAGAGCAAGGTTATTAGGTACAGTAGGGGTGAGGGTCAAGTCAATTGGGAGGTGAGTTTGAATGGAGAAAAACTGGAGGAAGTGAAGTGTTTTAGATATCTGGGAGTGGATCTGGCAGCGGATGGAACCATGGAAGTGGAAGTGGATCATAGGGTGGGGGAGGGGGCGAAAATTTTGGGAGCCTTGAAAAATGTGTGGAAGTCGAGAACATTATCTCGGAAAGCAAAAATAGGTATGTTTGAAGGAATAGTGGTTCCAACAATGTTGTATGGTTGCGAGGCGTGGGCTATGGATAGAGATGTGCGCAGGAGGATGGATGTGCTGGAAATGAGATGTTTGAGGACAATGTGTGGTGTGAGGTGGTTTGATCGAGTGAGTAACGTAAGGGTAAGAGAGATGTGTGGAAATAAAAAGAGCGTGGTTGAGAGAGCAGAAGAGGGTGTTTTGAAATGGTTTGGGCACATGGAGAGAATGAGTGAGGAAAGATTGACCAAGAGGATATATGTGTCGGAGGTGGAGGGAACGAGGAGAAGAGGGAGACCAAATTGGAGGTGGAAAGATGGAGTGAAAAAGATTTTGTGTGATCGGGGCCTGAACATGCAGGAGGGTGAAAGGAGGGCAAGGAATAGAGTGAATTGGAGCGATGTGGTATACAGGGGTTGACGTGCTGTCAGTGGATTGAATCAAGGCATGTGAAGCGTCTGGGGTAAACCATGGAAAGCTGTGTAGGTATGTATATTTGCGTGTGTGGACGTATGTACATGTGTATGGGGGGGGGTTGGGCCATTTCTTTCGTCTGTTTCCTTGCGCTACCTCGCAAACGCGGGAGACAGCGACAAAGTATGAAAAAAAAAAAAAAAAAAAAAATTACTAATTTGTATTTTGTGTCTTCTAGTAATGGAGGTATAGTTCATTATTAGTGTGAAGTTTGAAACAGTTCACTTGGTTCTGAAATGGCAGTGGTTCTGCTTTCTTGTTTCGGTTTAGAGGTAATGTGTTGGTGATCTGTAGCCTGTGCATTGATTAGTGGATGTTAGCTTATCTCTCTTGATTTTGTTGTTTGATGTATTTATACAGGCACCTCTTGATCAACGTTCTAATTATGTTCTTGAAAATGGTTAGGTAAATCAGAAATTCATAAATCAAACAATATTACTAGTGGAAATTAGGGAGTTTCATTATTGATAAGAGTACTGAACATTATACCAGTGAAAAACTACATTGTACACTTTTTTTCATAATCACCATTTCCCACATTAACAAGGTAGTGCCTGGAACAGATGAAGAAAGGCCAAATCTGCTTACGTCTATTCTCTATCTGTCATGTGTAATGCATTGAAACCACAGCTTCCTATCCAAAATCAGGCCCCCACAGACCTTCCCTTGGTTTATGCCAGATGCATCACATGCTCTGGTTTAGTCCATTGACAACATGTCGATCCCAGTATACCACAATGTTTCAATTCACTCCATCCCATGCATGCATACACTTACCAGGAAGCGTAAAATATTATATACACATACTGTCTAATGAATTCTAGTAAATAAAAGCAGAAAATAAACTTGATTCCAACACTTATGTTTACTGCTGTTTTTGAATTGCTTGCTGGTGCCATTGGCGAGTGTAAGAGATAGTGGGGAAGGATTCATCTGGATCAAATAATGTGTAGTGAGCAAGGTGGTGGTGATGGTCTACTGGGTTCAGCGTTGATGGCAGGTCCTCCTTACAAGTGTTCTTTTTCTACGAAAAGAAATTTAGTATTGTTGTTTTAGCCATCATAGTCTTCTGGTGGATTTCTTTATAGCAACTGAGGTCAGCAAGGACATTTCAGGCCACTTTTAAACTGCATTCTGTATTTGGGTCATCTTTTTCAAATATAGCAAGAGCAAGGTCAGTGTGGTAAAATGCTTCAGCTAACCTCTTGCTAGAGAGAATGCACTTACTCGACCTCCCTTTCTGTTATCTCCACTTAACTTTTCTCCAATTGAAGACCTTTATTCAAGAGTTGTTCCTTATGTGATTCTAGCAACTTCACATCACCCTGCTCTATCTAATCAAAGCTATTTTGTCATTTCCACAGTGTGTGCACATGCTGCTGCTTAGCCTATAGTGCCTCACCTTTAACATTTTCCTCTTTATCAGCTGTCAGATGTATCATTCACCCCCACCCCCATCCCCCTCCCCCAAGGTGCTCACTTAGCACTGGACCAGGCCAGCACAAAGGCCATAATCTATCTCTGTATATCGTCTTGGAAAGAAAGTTGAATTTTCTTTCTTGTTGCACACTCCATGATTGAATTTTCACACCTTGCTTGCCATTTAAAATTCTGATCTTACCCCACCATATAGCAGACATGTGGAAGGAGTCTTGCTCTTAAGAGTAAATGTGAATAAGAGCAAGGTTATTAGGTACAGTAGGGTGGAGGGTCAAGTCATTTGGGAGGTAAGTTTGAATGGAGAAAAACTGGAGGAAGTAAAGTGTTTTAGATATCTGGGAGTGGATCTGGCAGCGGATGGAACCATGGAAGTGGAAGTGAATCATAGGGTGGGGAAGGGGGCGAAAATCCTGGGAGCCTTGAAGAATGTGTGGAAGTCGAGAACATTATTTCGGAAAGCAAAAATGGGTATGTTTGAAGGAATAGTGGTTCCAACAATGTTGTATATACAGGTTGCAAGGCGTGGGCTATGGATAGAGTTGTGCGTAGGAGGGTGGATGTGCTGGAAATGAGATGTTTGAGGACAATGTGTGGTGTGAGGTGGTTTGATCGAGTAAGTAATGTAAGGGTAAGAGAGATGTGTGGAAATAAAAAGAGCGTGGTTGAGAGAGCAGAAGAGGGTGTTTTGAAATGGTTTGGGCACATGGAGAGAATGAGTGAGGAAAGATTGACCAAGAGGATATATGTGTCAGAGGTGGAGGGAACGAGGAGAAGTGGGAGACCAAATTGGAGGTGGAAAGATGGAGTGGAAAAGATTTTGAGTGATCGGGGCCTGAACATGCAGGAGGGTGAAAGGCGGGCAAGGAATAGAGTGAATTAGATCGATGTGGTATACCGGGGTTGACGTGCTGTCAGTGGATTGAATCAGGGCATGTGAAGCGTCTGGGGTAAACCATGGAAAGTTGTGTGGGGCCTGGATGTGGAAAGGGAGCTGTGGTTTCGGGCATTATTGCATGACAGCTAGAGACTGAGTGTGAACGAATGGGGCCTTTGTTGTCTTTTCCTAGCGCTACGTCGCACACATGAGGGGGGAGGGGGATGGTATTCCATGTGTGGCGATGGGAATGAATAAAGGCAGACAGTGTGAATTGTGTGCATGGGTATATATGTATATGTCTGTGTGTGTATATATATGTGTACATTGAGATGTATAGGTATGTATATTTGCGTGTGTGGACGTGTATGTATATACATGTGTATGGGGGTGGGTTGGGACATTTCTTTCGTCAGTTTCCTTGCGCTACCTCGCAAACGCGGGAGACAGCGACAAAGCAAAATAATATAATAATAATAATATTATATCTGCAACTGTATTAGGTAGTGAAGTCTGCTGACTGGCACTTGTTACCCCATGATAGATCTTGGATGTGTACGTATAACATTCTGTATATTTCAATTTATCTATCCCTATCTCTGATGCCTGTTCTCCTTGAGGGTGGCCCCCTGCAAGACTCTCCATAACTGTTGAACCATTGCTGTTTCTTAGCCTTTAGTACCCCTCCTAACAGGCCACTGGCAGAGGCCAACTCTAGTGGTGTTGTCAGAGTCTACTACCTGATGTTCCTACCAACTACTACGACCTAATGTGTCTACCTGTTTCTGCCTTATGATTTAACGTACTGCTTCTACCTAATGCTCTTACCTATTACTACTACCTAAAGCTCCTGTCTAATGTTCTTACCCATTCTGTCTATTGCTCCTACCATTTTGGCAAAATGGTAGGAGATTAGAAACATTAGACAGGAGCATTAGGTAAGAGTAGTAGGTAGGAATATTACGTGGGAGGATTACGTAAAAGGAATAGGTTAGAACATTAGATAGATACATTAGGGAAAAATAGTTGGTAGGGATATTAGTTTAGAGCATCTGAAAACACTGCTATAGAGTTGCCCCTGCCAGTGGCCTTCAAGGGTGAGGCACTAAATGCTAAAAAAGTGGCACTGGAATTCACTAGTTATGCAAGCAAGCAGAGGAAATGAAAAACGAGAAAGTCTACAATCAGGAGGAAAGAAAAAAAACAACCCAGCAAAGAATAAGAAGTGAAAGGGCAAGGAAGTAAAAGCAGTAAAGACGAACCACCCCAAAAGAAAATATTAAATGTATATGAAGTTGGAAAAAAATGCTATATACTATGGAAAAAAAATTGAATTGTATGGGATGGACAAGTGTATTTTACATTATCAATAAAGTTTTTGAAAAACCAATATATAGTAATATATGATTATTAAATTGCAATTGCTTGATGCATATGGTACAGTACGTGAAAGACAATGTAATAAATCATTTTTATTATCCTTATAAAGACTATGAAAAGCAGAGCTGGTTTCTCAGCTGCCAGACATCATGCAAGATTCCTCTGGAAGCACCATAACGACCATACAGTATGAGATCCGGAACACCTGAGTGACTATAATCAAAATAAGTTATCCAAAACCTATGAAGCTTTGGGCAGTACTTTACTTCAGCTGAATTTTTGTATAAGAATTGTAGCACTTGAAATTTCATTTTTCACCAAACAAATGTGGTGCTCTCAAATAGACTGCATAAAATATGAAAATGCTTAACATTTCACAGGAGGAATAACTTTCTCATTTAAACACTTATGGCCTACATGTTTTTTGGGATGAAGTGATAACTTTAATGCATGCCTGTAGCTACAAATGAATTTGTAGATGAGCAAAAATGAGAAATACTGATGACATGGTTATAATTACAGCCACACATTAGTAAAAATGGATGTGATGGAATGACGAGTACTGTATGAGAATATACAATTTTTCAAATATACAGTGACAGATTCAACAATAAGCAAACTTTCTGGACATTCGATTTTTTTTTATCTTTTCATCAGATATTTGTATGTACAAATTTTACTTTTCAGAAAATTAACTCAATAGCCAAAATATTACTCCTTTCCATGAAAATCTTGGTCTAAAATATCTCGATGAAAATCACAATTTTTGCATCTGCAAAATAGTACCTACAATAATATTCTCAACCTTGCATTACTTGCACAATGTTAGTCATATCATTATTACAAAACTGGTCCTTCATTCATAACCTTACTAAACAATATAGTCGTCCATCAAAATATGCCCACGAGGAAAGACCAATGATATGCCTTATTAGGGTTCTTATATACCAAAATTTGCTTAGGTTTAAGTAAACTTCATATGAAGTTTGAAATTGGATTGAAAGCATAATCAGTTTAATATTCACTATTGAAATGAATTTCCCTGTGACAAATGCAGATCTTAATATTTCATTACGGATCTGCATAGGAAAATAATTTAATCATACAAAAATGGAGTTTTTTGAATTATGAAAAATGTTTTCTACCAAGAACCCTCCAAACAGAGAAATTACCCCAAAATTGGTATTACAAAGAATATCCTAAGATATGTACAAAATAAAGCCTATTATTGTTTCGATTTACTTTCTCAAAAATGAGAAAAATTCCCAGGCAACTGTACAACACACTTTAGTCTTCCTACATGAAAAGACTAACAAGAATATCACAACATCTATTCTAATCACAGTTTTATGACCAAAGTGCCAAACAGCTGGCTTAACTTGTAAAACCCTAGAATGTGACCACATGCCTACATCCAGGGGTTCTGTGAACTTTTCCTAATTGACAGGAATCTGGAGAGACTCCTCTCTGCTTCAGATGCAGCAAGTGAGTGATACACACTATTTAAAAAGACCTCAACAAAGAGGTAACACCTGTACTTCCTCATCTTCATCAAACTAGAAGATTCTCCTGATGTTTTCCTCATCATACAGACAAGGCAGTCTCTTTGTTCAATTAATTGTCAGACTCTGCACTTCAAACTGGTAAGACTCTTAATGCTACGTCTTTAACTTGTCCTTAAGTTTGCTCTTCAGTCCTCCAGCCTCTTTGGTCTTCTTTGCAACATCCTTCTTCTCTTCTGTCATCTTTCTTACTTTCTCCTCTGCTTCTTTCATTCTGGAAAAGAAAATTACATTGTCTGAAGAACTAGTTGAGAGATTATCTGCTGCCTGAACAATAAAGATCATTAACAGGCTGTTTGTGAGAGGGTTAAAATTCTATTAATTCTAATCAACATATCTTCAAGGCTGATAATTTTTAAATCATGGTCATCACTGCTATTTTCACCTTTAACTACTACAGCATGCAACCATTTCAAATGCTTACGTTAGCTCTCACAATCCTTACTTCACGATACAGCCCCTTTGTTGCTAATATTCTGTATATGAAGCAAAGTGGTTCTTAAACATTGTTATTCAAGTATCTGAACCTGTTCATCTCTGCATATTTCAAAGTTTGCAGCTGTGTAACACATACTAAACCCTACATGGCACCATAAATTTACACTGCATTATGACCCCCTGTCACCTATTAATCACCTGTTAGATATTTCACTTTCATTATTCTACATCCTTTCAAAAATGGGCAATCCAAATACTTAAAAATTTCTTCATTATCTTGTCATCCAACCATTTTTACTGTTCATCTTTCCTGGTGGGAGCGAAGGTAACCGACTTTCTTTGATATATATTGATTATAAGCACACATTAATAACTCCGAATTCCACCGGGTGGATCATACAACAAATGTGAAAATGACTTGAAGAATTCTTTATCTTGAATCCAATATTACCACCAAGACGAATGAATGTCCAATGCCTTATATTAATAAAATCATGCGTCAATAAAAGTATGAATATTAAACCAACCTCTGTTTGACGATCTTCAGTTGTTCTTTCTGCCAAATATTCAGGAAGTCATTACAGAATGGTGACCACATACTGAAGAAGTCATACGGTGTAACTTCCTTCCCTTTACCAGTAAACTGGAAGTACTTCATAACCATTTCAAATCTGTAATGTGAACAGCATGACATTATATTCTGCAAGCATAAATGCAACTCCCCCCAAGTTATATTCATAAATTACATTACAAATATTTTTCTGGTACAATTTGTTTAAACACTACTTTTCATATTTCATCCTTCATCTCAACTTACCAATGCTGACATAAGTGGCAAGCCTGTCACCTTGAAATTTTCTCTTATTCTAATCATTATATTTACCCGAGGTGTAGTTTTTACTATAAAAGTTTTGAAGTTGAGTGTAATTAAGAATTACGTATCACCGTCAATACTCAATTCCCAATCTTATCGGAGTGGATGAGGTACCTCCAGCCTCCAAACATCACTCGCATACATCACATTATAATAAGTAATAGTACTTACTGTAATTTGCATTCATGCAGATTCTCATTTTCTGTCTCTAGTTCTTCCTTGGCTGAAAAGAAAAGAACAAATGAACTGTTTTTCCTACATTACTGTATAGGTTGTATCGATGCAGTAACTATTAGTCATACAGTTGGACCATCCATTACAAAGAAATATAAGATATCATAACATAACAAAGTGCCTGTTGACTGCTTCCAAACAACTGGCTACATATCAAATAAGCCATGTAAAAAAAATCATCTCCCAAAACAACTAAAAGCTAGCACATCTGCTTCAGTCTTTTATAACAGCAGCTTTCAACTCCATCTTCAGAGCATAGCAAATATAAGGGTGAGCATTACAGTAATGCATCAACTTATTTGCCTCTAATCAAAATACCAAGAAATACAGTAGATCTCCAGATGAACACTGGATTAATGATCAGGTAATTTGTAGCACCAGAGAAAAACCACATCATCAACCAAGCATGAAGCATGATGAACCAATTAGTAAAATCTAATTGTATGTACCCTCTGTCAAATCTTACCTGCTCAATATTGCCTACCTTAGTCCTTTTCTTGGCCACCCAAAATAATGTAACATGTGCAGTCTCTCAAATACTTTCAAACTCTATACTATCCATCAAACAACTCTGTTTTCCATTTCATATCTTCTAATATCTTTCCCTCCCTTTTCTATGCATCTTTTTCTCATCCTTCCATACACATACTATCCAACTTTGTATACCCAAAGATGCAACCATATTTTTCTCATTTGATCATCTTAGAAGTAATGTAAGCAGATCCTATTTCATGTAACAACAAAATCAACTTATAATTATTATTCCTTAAATATCTGAACTTTTTCTATGCAACACTTGAAACAAGACTGTCAGCATTCAATTTATACATATGGCTGTACAATGTTGTACGCTGGAAGTTCTTTAAAAAAATATAGGTGTATTGAATGTAACATTTTCTGTGGGAAGATGAAATCTTGTTGCTTCTGAGGTTTGTTGAGGAAAATTGACTTTTATTACAAGTAAAGTACCATGGCATCCAACTGCCATTTGAATCTTTTACTAACAATGTTACTTATCTCACATTTCACAACATACATTGATCAAATAACACAAAATGATCACCTTCGGAGTGTTCAGAAGGGAATGTTCTGAGGTGTTCACAAAGGCCAATGTATTTGTCAGGGGGTCAAAGACCTTTCATGCAAATAGCATGGTAATTGAGGGTTAACTAATGTACTAATTACTAATTCCCGCTGACTTACCCAGGTTTTATGTATATAAAAAGGACTGACTTTTACCTTCTTTGATGTTTCAGTCTTTGGAGCTATATCAATAACTTCCTGAAAGATGATGCACCATAGCTTTGTATATTCTCTTACTTAAGACATTATGAAATACAAATAATCTAAGCGTGAGGCTTTTGCCAAGCCTGCCAAATGTCATCCCTGGTTTCCTCTATCTACGTAACCCACTAATGCCCTCTTTAAACTTTTGAAGCACACTTTTTTTTTCCTCAGAACCCAGTCCATCATCTGTCAACTTTTGGATTTTCAAACTGTCAACTTTTGGATTTTCAAACTATCATTCTGAGTGTCTACTGTACATACCTGTTCATCTTTCCAGCAGTGCAAAGCAAATCAGGAACTTCTGACAAATGCTTTCAGGGAAAAATTTTCACTTAGCTTCAAACATACCATTATCATACTAAGAACCAAATTACCTTTAACAAAGAACTCTGTCATGCTGTCTTTAAATGGCTGCAGATGTTCCTCATCTGATTTCTTGATCACTTTCTCAGCACGATTTTCACACACTATGGAGTAAATGATGGCAATATCAAAATCAAATAATTATATAATTTGTACATCATAACTAAACCAAGGCAATAACTTTTGATATATAGAGATATAAATTAAAGTGATTATTAGAATTATAAAGAAACACTTCTTAGCACAACAGTTGGTTAGATGTATGGTGGGGAAAGTGAAAAGATGGATTATGACAGGAGGGAATGTAGACCTTAAAAAAGAGAGGAAAGTGTGGGCAGCATTCCTGGATTTACAAAAGGCATATGATAAATGAAAAAGCTCAGATAAATTGACTCTAATGTATATGGTGTCCATTCAAGACTTCTGAATGCTGCTATATTTGTATAATGGACCTAGTGAATGGGTATTAGTACATGGGGGTATAAGTAAAGCATATGAAATGAATACGGGGTTGATCATAATTATGTGATACGTTACCACAGTTGATGATGATGGTATTTCTTGTATTATGGTAAAAGAAACTGGAAGGTAGCTCGCTATTACTGACCTGCATTAATGATTTACAAGTGAAACTTTATTCATACTTGAGTATGCTTAAAGATGAAACTGAAGTCATAAGAAGAGCTGAGGAATGACCAGGATTCTATCAATTTGTAAAGGGATGTAGAAAAGCTCCAAAGCTGGTCAGATATGTGGCTGATAAATTTCAGCCCAAACAAATGCAAAGTGACTGAGATGGAGTACAGTTAAAGAAAGCCTGCAGTGAAAGCTCAACATTAAGGATCAACTGTGGGAAAGACCTTAGCCAATATAGTTCATGCAATGCTTGTCACTATGAGAGAAAATGTGAAGCAGTGTATCTATTACATTACAAATATTAAATTAACAAATTTGTATTTTCATGCCCTGCAATTATCTATTTTCGTGCTCTGGTCTTCATTAGCATCCTCTTTTTTTCAACAGTCATACAGGCTATATCTTAGATTAGCAACATTAGTCAAGCTAAAATAAGATTAACACAAGGCCAATTGAGTGCATCAGCACCACAAATTTCAGGCAAAAAGTGTACTTTGGGTAAAAATCTTAAAAACATACATAAGAGAGAAAGAAAAAGTGGTTTAATTAAAGAAGTTTGGTAATTTTGATAAGAGTGAACTAACCTTTAAGATTTTTTGCAATATCCCTCAGGTCTTCCTCTAAATCCTCAAATTTAACATTAGATACACGCTCAACGACATATGGGTCAGGAAGAGGCAACTGAGCCTTATCTGTGCCAGCATCCTCACCCTCATATTTCTGTTAACAAAAGAGAGAACATATCTAACAGTCCAATACAACTAGATATCTAAGAAATGTTACCTATATATTATACTGAGAACTTCAAACTTAATACAAGAATCTAATTCAATAATGAGGATGAAGTAAACACAACTTGAGCCTGTGACAATTCAGGTTAGTGGATGAGAAGGTGGCTTACATCTCTTGCAAAGGTGCATATTCTGCTTTTGCAAATCTTTCTTTCTATCTATATCTCCGACACCCACTACATCTGGCTAAAAAGTGGCACTGGAGTTCTCCAGTTATGGAGACTTTTGCCATGGCCAACCCCTTGAGGGAGTTCCCAAAGGGAACAAGCAGAAGATATATATATATATATATATATATATATATATATATATATATATATATATATATATATGACAGTAATGAGACAATTCAGGATGCAGGAAAAAAATCCACACAAATTACTTAAAACATAAATCCATAATGAACAAATAAACTTACCTCAATATACTTGTTAACAACAAAATGTAATAAAGTGTATGAAGCTTCTTTACTTTTAACATCTTTGATCTTAGGTAGAATCTCCAGCCCAAAACCATCAGCCTGTCCTCTTGTTCTATTACCGCCATTCATATAATTTCCTAGTGCCAAGATTAGCCCTAATATTCTTTTGATGCTATCACTAGTCACCAACACCTGAAAATAGAAAGACTTGATAAAAGAAAAAACATGCAGTATATTGTCAAGGAAACAGACACATAAAAGAGGTTCACATTTAATTTGAAAAACCATGGTATTCCTGTCACAAGAAATAATGAGTGAGCATTAATATGTATATGACAATGCAGATGGACCACCAGCCAATGGCACAAAACTCAGATTTTGAGACCATATACATCCTAACGAATTAGATCCTCTTGGTACTGCAAAGATGACTCCGATCAAGACGGAATCAAACTTAACTGTCGTGGAGAATTTATACCATCAAGCCACATGACCGCTTCAAAATACTTAATGAGGAGTGCAACAGTAGGACAGAGGATCATAATTGTTTTCATAGTGCACAAAACTTCCAAAGACTGTAAAGGCACCTGGTCAAATTTTTCAATACAATAATGGATATAATCAGGATAGTAAACAAGGAAGCAAGCCAGTAGATATTCATTTTGACAAATGAAAAGTAAATTTCACAGTTGGGCCAAGAAATGACATAACTTACATCTATCGTTGTTTGTAGCATACTAATTCTGCCATGTATGACACCTAAATCTTCAGCAAATGTAGCTTGGAACATGAAGCAGGCACTACGTTCCGCAAATTCATTGATTTTGGACAGACCTAGTAAGAACCTGGAAGAAAGTGAATAAAAAAGTGTGATTAAGTCACACCTATATGGATGACTATTTAACCCTAATGTATCATTATGGTCACATATTAACACAATCAAAACACTTGTGAATACTGGGAGTTGCTTCAGCAAATTTGCATGAAGAGAAAAGGAAAAGCAATGAAGCATGGAAGGAGAAAAGCATCAGAGGCAGAAATAATGGAAAAACACCAGTGTCTGAAGGATAGTGTGCAGCCTAAGACAAAGAGATACACCAAGAATAGTGTAAACAAGGCTTAGCAAAGAAACATCAAAGGGAGAATGAGCAATCCCTTTCCTTCCAAGACCAAATGAGGTGAACCACTTTATAAAATGTATCAAAAGAAAATCATTATATGATGCCTGCTGTATAATCTGATACTTACTGCTCAGGCTTGTCAAGTGGAACATCTGGCATTGCTTCTACTTGTGCTTTTATCATATTGATTTCTACTTCACTTCCTCGCTAGAAAAGATAAAAACATTTTCTATGAATAATCACCTACTTACAGTGTTATCTACTCAATAAGATAATATACCACCTCACACAAAAGCAGCTATATCTGGTGTCTGTCAGGACACAAGTATATCTTAAAAACTCTCAACAGCTCACCCTGTTTCCAAGGAGATTTCAAATTTGAAAGACAGCTTTTCACCTCAAAATAGGATTCTCCTAAAAATGGCTCATCAAAAGAAATTATAGGTGGAAAGTCACCTTCACTGAGGATGTATCATAATTAATGGATGGAAAGAAGTATAGCCTTATCAACATTTTGACTCTAAAGAAGTCGATGATTTCCTTGCTAATGATTGTAGTGTGGCCTTGAAGCTGCAAAAGCCCCAGAAAAAAAGTCCTGGAGTTATACAACAGTAAGAATGGTTTTCTTGTTTTGATGTTTTATGAAAACTTAATTGTAAATGTCATAAAATACCAAAACATGTCTGCAATGCATTCAAGGCAATGGTAAAACTTTAATTCAAACATCATATTTATATATTTGTACCTTAACACTACCTTTTGCAAGGCATTCGATTACTGTACACAAAGCTCTGTGGACAGTACATTCTCTTTTAAGAAAATAAACTTTAAAGCCAACAAAATATTTTGTGCAGTTTACCAAATTATGAATGTTTCAACACAATACCATTTGTGAACATTGGTAAGAATAACAACGGTGATGACTTTGAAGCCAAAGTACAGTATAGAAACTTTAATTAGTACACATAAGATAAAGACATATTTTTACAAAGTAATTACACTAGTAAAATCATTTGAAATATCAAAAGCAGATATCTAACTGCAGATACAGGTAAACATTTCGGACCAAATGAACTATGAAAGTACTTATCAATAATACCTTTCTAGTAAATATATCCCTATATACATACCACTTCATATATTTGTTGTAAAACTTCTTGGTCAAGAACTGAAGTGTCAAAGTTGTATACAGCTGAAAAAAAAAATATATATGGCATTTAAAGAATGGAATGTGAAAAATTTTTCTTGTACATTAAATAAACTGTGATATCAATCAATAAATTTAAGATTTACAGGAATCATAATACAGCAAAAAGACATGTGCTAATCTGAAATTACACTGTACAGATGAAGTGTAAGTTAAACTTCCTTGTTTGCACTCTAGCCACCACACCACAAATGCCTAATTAACATATTGTATCAGGAGTTCAGCATGACAATGACAAGTTCAAAAATGTGTTTTTTTAAATTCTATGATCACAGAATTGTCTGACCTTCTTTTATCTGACAGCAACGCAAGCACATGGCTTGCTTGAACCTTGTTGTGCCAGCATTTTAATGATTTTGGATTAATGTTATGGCTATTTAATTTCTTATGATTTTGCTGATTTTCTTTTTTCAAAATTAGAACTTGGTGCTCATGTCAATATCATTCTTAATGGCTCATATAACAAGGCTCCTCATTTCCAAGATGCAGCTCCCATACTGAAGACAGTGAACACACCTATGTTGTCCAGCATTCATCTCACTCGTGCATAACACATCACCACAATTTTGACCTGTGGTTCCACTTTGAGAACATGAATGGCTTCCTGAGCACAGCAAGAGTTCCGCAGAAGATGAGCCTTAGGCAGGAGAGTAAATAAAAGTAAAGTATGGAAGACTTTAATGGAATTACCATGGGTCTTACAGTGTAGAACTAAATATATACTTACCATTTTCTACATCTGCAATGTCAAGGTGCTGACTTGTTATGAAAATGCCAACGTTTTGAGATCGTTTACTTTCTAAAACTTTGGCAACCTGTGGGTCAGAATAACTTTACTGATATACAGTATTTAGCATTTTTTCATTATTTCATCTTGATAGACATAAAGAACAACTAAAATATAAATTTCAATTTACATTATCACAAAACAGGAAAATTTTCTTTCAGAGATGATAAATACAGGTAATGGTCATGGTTAGTTACTGAGCTAGCTTTGTAAATTTATCAAAAAACAGAGACAGCATACATAGCCAACATATAACAGAGGGCCTTATGACCTAAAACAAGGGTTTACTACTCAAGAAACAGAGTATTCACTCCTACCCTCTTAATGATATCCATTTGACTGAAAGTAATCATTAAGTCTCTTCATGAATGAGGATTATGTCTTTGGCATATGAGACAATATGTACATGACAATAATTTCCCATATTCGCAACATATCTACTACCACAGATTTATCTCGTTTTCTAGTACAGAATCCCTATGTACTTTAGAAATTAAATAGTATGTGTATCAATTAATCGATTAGATCTAACAACTTAAAAATCTATTTCACCAAGCTTGCCCTGATCTTTTAGAGAATGTGGAGACCAGAACTATACCACACTCTCAGAGTAGTCATACTTGTGTTAAAGATTTTTTTTTTTTTTTTTTTTGCTTTGTCGCTGTCTCCCGCATTTGCGAGGTAGCGCAAGGAAACAGATGAAAGAAATGGCCCAACCCACCCCCATACACATGAATATACATACGTCCACACACGCAAATATACATAATATACACACAGCTTTCCATGGTTTACCCCAGACGCTTCACATGCCTTGATTCAATCCACTGACAGCACGTCAACCCCGGTATACCACATCGCTCCAATTCACTCTATTCCTTGCCCTCCTTTCACCCTCCTGCATGTTCAGGCCCCGATCACACAAAATCTTTTTCACTCCATCTTTCCACCTCCAATTTGGTCTCCCTCTTCTCCTCGTTCCCTCCACCTCCGACACATACATCCTCTTGGTCAATCTTTCCTCACTCATTCTCTCCATGTGCCCAAACCATTTCAAAACACCCTCTTCTGCTCTCTCAACCACGCTCTTTTTATTTCCACACATCTCTCTCACCCTTACCTTACTTATTCGATCAAACCACCTCACACCACACATTGTCCTCAAACATCTCATTTCCAGCACATCCATCCTCCTTCGCACAACTCTATCCATAGCCCACGCCTCGCAACCATACAACATTGTTGGAACCACTATTCCTTCAAACATACCCATTTTTGCTTTCCGAGATAATGTTCTCGACTTCCACACATTCTTCAAGGCTCCCAGAATTTTCGCCCCCTCCCCCACCCTATGATCCACTTCCGCTTCCATGGTTCCATCCGCTGCCAGATCCACTCCCAGATATCTAAAACACTTCACTTCCTCCAGTTTTTCTCCATTCAAACTCACCTCCCAATTGACTTGACCCTCAACCCTACTGTACCTAATAACCTTGCTCTTATTCACATTTACTCTTAACTTTCTTCTTTCACACACTTTACCAAACTCAGTCACCAGCTTCTGCAGTTTCTCACATGAATCAGTCACCAGCGCTGTATCATCAGCGAACAACTGACTCACTTCCCAAGCTCTCTCATCCCCAACAGACTTCATACTTGCCCCTCTTTCCAAAACTCTTGCATTCACCTCCCTAACAACCCCAATGTGTTAAAGATAAGCAATATAATTAAATTCTATGAAGGTTTTTTGCTTTTCTAACAACAGCTCAATAAATTTTAATCAAAAAAATTCTCAATGCCAATTCAACTTTTAGGATCTTAAGTGGACATTAAATGGTTTACTTACTGTAAAAATTCTAATTCAATCACATACTACAAAGGTGTGTGTTTGTTCTCAGACTCATGAATATGATCTAACACATAAAAAGAAATGAAAATCAAACTATTGTAGTGGGTAAAACAACCCTTGGAATATGAACGTCCTGATTGACTAACCCAGAAACCATCAGCGCAAACCCTTAAAAATACTGGTTAATAAGAATTTACCTTAACCTTAGCCGGCTTATCCTCTTTTTTTTCCTTCTTTTTAGGCTGAGTAACTTGTCTTGCAAACAAATCCACAAACTCTAACTCATCAAATTCTTCCTCTTCTATTTCATCCCAAAGAGGAACATCCGATTTTCTTCTGCAATATCAAAGTATAAATTATTCCATGTTGCTACTTGCTGCTAAAATGAAAATTACTTCAGCAATTCACACCAAATAATCAATGTAATAAGGAGAGAAAAGCTTACTTTCTCTTCTTCAGAGTTTCAGTAGCATCATCCTTAGCTTCAATTTTATCTTCATCTTCTTTAATATCATCTTTCTCAACACATTCCTCTTTCTCTTTCTCATTTTCACCATCTGTAGCTTTGGCTTCTTCATCAAGCTCACTTTCATCTTTTTTCTCAGGTTCTGGCAGAGGATCAGGCTTTGGAGGTTTTGGTGTTGTTAACTGTATTCTTGTCCAATACAGAGGTTTCATGGCCATTTTGGGGTTGACAGGTCTTTTGCGAAGGACTGTAACAGGATCAGAGATCAAACCTCTGTTTTCCTTTTAGAGACAACTATCAACAAGGTATATGTGATTAACAGCAAAATTACTAGTTTATTATCCTTTATAAAGCAAATAAAACTAGTAGATTTAACATATAGTTTTATGATAAAATGTAATACAGAACACACACCACATTACAAAAAAATCCAATAAAACCATACAATATAACAAGTCTTCCTAGCAAAAGTCAGCCATTTAATAATGGAACCCCACTGTTTTTAAGTAACCTGTAATAGCCCACATCCAAATGATAATCTCTGAGAAATCCCATCATATGTCTCCAAGGACAGGAGCAACCAAAGTAAAACAATACTCACCAATGTCTCCTCTTATGGAACAAAGCTTCAAAGCTTTATCACTAGTTCCAATGCAATTATAACAGACACCCCCAATCCATTCATTCCCTGCTCTTTACTAATCTCAAAGAATACCTACCAGCCTGTTTTTTTCTTTCACTTCCTTTTTTCTTCATCTACAAATTTTGTTGCATCTTCAACAAATGTAATGTCCTTACATTATTTTATCTTTGGCAATGGGGGAACAAATGGTTTGGTTATTCTCACTAATCAAAGTAACATAAGTGAGAAGTGCCCATACTACTAAAATTGTTTTCAAGTGGTGAGCATCTCCTTCTTTCCTTTTCCTTTGCTCTTTGTTTTAGCAGTCACTGTGAGATTGTTTATTAATGAGCTTATTGTTCAGTCATATTCAAGGCATTTCACTCCATGGTAGTTTATTACCTTTTCTTTTGAGGCTACAAATACTGCGTGCTATAACAGTTCTATTTGTTGGCAGCTGAAGTTAACTAATCTCATAATGACATAACCTGCCTTCAAGAGTATTTACTTTAGCAGTAAAACCATTCCTTTGTAGTCCAATGGTTAAAATACATAAACATTTCCCCACAAGGCTCATATACAACTTTTTAAAAAATTCTTACAATGGACTAAATATGTACCTGATAAACTTTTTTAAAGGACAAGCATGTCCACAATGAGGAGACAGGGGATATAACCTCAAACTCCACTCAGTTTCTGTCTCACTAAGCAACAAGGGGATGAAAATCCAGCACATCTCAAAACTGCTGCATGTATCTTCCTTCCTAGCTAAATTGTATCTGGATTAGGCAAAGTAACAAAGCCTTGTCCACAGCAAACTTCCAGGAGGATGAGATTTTCTCCACATTGCCAAAGAAACTCAATCTGCTAATCTCAGGAATGTCTACTGCTCCCCTGCACATCATAAGGTCCCCCTCTGAGTTTCTGGGGCAACAGGCATGAAGAATTTCTATCATTCTGTTAATCATATCAGAAACTAACTCCTTAGCTGAACCCTCCTCTTGCCACATCTCTCTCTTCTTTTTTTTCCAAGCAAGCAGTAGATAAGGCTAGGAGAAAAGTAACTCACACTCTGGTGTTCAGTCTGGGTTCTCTTCATACAACCAACAATCTTCCCATTGTCTCATATTTACCAGTGCTAATGGAACCAATATGCACCTCTTAGTCAGTATTTTCATGACAGAGGATATGAACTGACTAGACATGGCAATCTTCCCTTCAATCACTCCAGAGGTTGAGGGTGTTTCTGTTTGTCACAGCATGAATTCAGTCAAGTACGTTACCATAAATAGTGTAATGGAGTAGGTTGCTAAATTTGCCTTAAAGTCAGCAATGTGAGTAAAACATCCATTTTTATCTTGTAAAAAACAATAATATGATATAAAAATAAAAAGGTCTCTAGAGTGAATTAACACTTTGTCACAAGCAAGTTACATATGCTGTATCGGCTTCATTTTACTGCATGAAATGAGTCATAGCTGAAAACTTTTCAATCTAAGTCACTATACTGCAATATAACTAAACACTACTGAAAAGAAAGTAAATGTCTTTGTCTTCATGTTCCCTGTAAATATGAAAGAAAATACAATACATGGGAATTATCACTGGTGACAACGAAATGACTGCCATCAAAGTCTGGACATGAATTACTGACCTGCAAATCAACAAATAAGTATGGCAGAAGTTATCAGCCAAATTTATAATGTAGCAAGCACTGTCTTAAAATTATAAAACTTGCAATAAAGCAAGCAAACCTTTCATCAAAATAAAAGTATGCATAGAATAACAGGAAATGACTAAAACTAATACTATAAATCTAATCTATTCTAACTCTGTACAGCAAGACAAAATGTAAATGCTTATAAAATTAAAGCTTTATTACAAATTTACAGATTTAAACATATCTACAGCACAGCAGCGCTTGACCTGCCTCTAGCAGTGCATTATGAAATTTCAATCCATTGGATTTCTTCTCCAGTAAAACTGAGCTTACCAATTCTTACATTGAATATGCCCCACATGACTGTTTCTCAAATTCAATAAGTCCCTAACTCTAGTGAACCAACAAGAAGGAAAGCATATGGTTGAAACACATAAATGTATAAAATGGAAATTATTGTAAATGATATTCTAAAAAAGAAAATTTCTTTCATGAATTGGAAAACAGCTTGACTCAAATATCCTCCTCATTACTTAGGTCATCTAACAAGTGATGTATTTTCTGTGGGGTCATTAAAATCGATTTTGGAGGCTGACAGATATGAATATACAATGATGACTGAGGACAGTAGAATACTAGATAAAACTTCCTGACAATGGACCTCTATAGACTACTAATGGTACCATTGACTAGCTGAAATCTTAAAGAAAGGAAGGAAAGATTAAGAGATGATGTAAAATTGGCCACTGTTTTCTCAATATCCCAAGCTTGTCACTATCTAACGGTCAAGTTATGTGACTGCTTGCTAACTGACTCCACTCAAAATCTGTAAATGAAATAGATGAAAAACATATTCAAGGCAGAAATTCAATAAATTCTTTATATCATAAGGAATATAATCAATCATTAGTTTCTAATGATGAACAGACACTTTCATCACGAGACCACAAAAATGGCCGACATGATTATGCTGGACAATAAACTGCATGCCAGGCGTTTTGTTTCTAGCAGAAAAACTATTTTGCCACCAAGCATCAAAACTTAGCCTGGCTTAGCCAGCTAAAAGACTAATTGAAGTTTGCATTACATTATGATGAATACTGTATTTAGAAAACTGCTCTGTGAATGCATATCATCTAATCCCTGTATCTAAGATGAGTATCAAACCAGTAAATTTATAGGACATCTGGCCAACCGGTTCTTCCTCGTCAAACTATGACTCCACAGGCTTCTAGAAAAATAACCAAACATAACTTTAACTGACTGCTGACGAAAGTTCCACCTCATTTCTAAATGTGGCATCCATTCTCCAATATCAAACGACCTTTAATGATTTAATCAATCATTTAATGCTTAACTCTAACTTCTGCACGACTATCTTTTTGTACACTGGTTATCAATTTCCATGTAGTTTACAACACTATTGTCATCTAAAACTTTTGGATGAGAGTTATCAATGCCAAATATTATGAGTCATCTTTGTATACATCGGGAAAGACATACAAAGTAAAAACAAAATGAATGAAAATTTTTAAATTAATAAAATCTATATCAAGACACAGCAAACTGCCTGTCAATCAATTCATCAGCTAAATTATTACATTTTACAACAAATGTTCTGTAATGCTGTTGAATACTGACAGTTATCATATTATTCACATCTAACTGAATTAATGTAATAAGACTGTTACAGATGACTGAAAGAGGGTAAGATAAATATAAAAAAGAGACAGTGAAAAAAGCAAAAAATCTAATTCATTTAACACTGTGGATCATGTATGTAATAGTCACTTCAGTAGTCCAATCTTTATGCATTTTGAACAAAGCTAACAGCACCAGTCCTTACAACGCTGCAACCCACATAAAAGTTCATTTTTGTTCCAGAGGACGTTGGAGCAAACACCAAGAAACTGCTGACTGGATACAACATTCCCTCCCAAGTGAATGAGTGATATGCCTAAGAGAAGAGGAGTATGCAATACTGGGGCTCTAAGCAATAATTTAGCCTCAAATTCATTAACTTATTCACATCAATACTGAACCTTTTGCATGGATGATACTCAAGTGTCTCTTTTACAAGATCTCAATTACACTCCAATATTCTGTAAAAACATTCACAGGTTACTTTTATCTGAATTTTAATAAAACTCTTCATTAGATTTAAGGTAATTAACAAGAAAATTTCAGAAGTTTGAGGCTCAATCCTAAAAGGGTCATCTGCAGTTAACTAAAAATGTCATGTGTGATGTACTGACCTGGCACAGCTTGAGAGGTCAACACCAAGAAGTAGAGGTTCCGGGGAGTAGTGCCACCACCAGAGGGAGCATGGTACACGTGTGGCCAAGGACACACAAGCACACACAGGCAGGAACAAGCAGACAAGAAAGTACTAGGTAAGTGCACTATGTCTTGAGACACTAAAATGATCCATAGCATATTCCTAAAAGGTCATTTTATCCGATCTTGTGAATGTTAGTTTTTATAGTACACCAACCATGCCCATTTCTATTAGTGGATTATGACTGATACTAATTTCTTAGCATAGAAAGGGTGAGTCAAGGGCACTCCATCTCATAACCAGAGACCAAGTTAGAAAAATAAAAAAAATCATATATTTGTGTACTGGTTCTACTACTACAATCACTAAATGTTGGTAATTAAAGGTGGACAAATAATGTAACCAGAGCTCAGCCATGTTGTCAAGCCCACCAATATCTGACAGCATCACACTTCAAACTGTCACTGTCTAACAAGGTGAATTAGGCTGTCGGTCAATGATAAGCAAGACCACAGCTCACCTTCCAACTCATGATTTATTTTCTGAACCTGATAGCAATCTAAGAACACTTTACTAACTTGTGTGAAATGAGGTAAATATTCATTCTATGCTGAACTAAAAGTGATAAAAATCAATAAAAGTATGTTACTAACATGTTTTCTTTGCTGTTTTCTGCACAGCAACGCAGCACTAAGAACAGACTCATATCCATTCTCCAGCTGTCATGTACAATGCACCAAAACCAGAGCCCCCTGTCCACATCCAAGCTCCTGATCTTTTCATATATTCTTGTTCTACCCAAAGGCAGCCTCCTACTTATTCAGGGCCTGATCACTCAAAGCATCCTTCATTCCATCCTTCCATCTCATCCTCAGTCTCTTTCTCCTTGTATCATCCACTGCTAACATGTATATCTTCTTACTCAGCCTCTCCTCACCCACCCTTTTCATGCATCCAAGCTACTAACCAATCTCTACTTAATTATTTCTTCAGTGATCAACCCTCCTCACACCACATACTGTGCTCAAGCACTTTGTTTCCAACACATGCACTCTATTCTGTACTTCTAACACTTATACTCTCGTAGTCACATTCTCCTCACTCATCCTCTCTGTATGTCCAAACCATTTCAGCAAACCCTATGCAGTTCTCTTAAACAAACTCTTTTAGCTACCACACCTATCTCTTTCCCTATCATTTCTTACTCGATCACTCCTCCTCACATCACATATTGTCCTCAGTCATCTCATTTCCAGTATATCCATACAACTTTGTCAGAACTACTATACCATCAAACATAACCATCTGTACTGTCACGGACAGTAAACTCTCTTTTTCACAGGCTCAATGCACCCAGGACCTCAGCTTCATCACCCATTTTGTGGCTTACTTTAGCCCCCAAGGTTTCATCCACAGCCAAGTACATTCCCAAGTATCTAAAACTCTAGCCAACATATCTCACACCCCTACTAAATTTAACCTCACTTTTATTCACATTTCAACTTTCTCTTCTTACACACTCTCCCCAACTTTCTCTTCTTACACACTCTCCCAAAGTAGAAATACAAAAGGAATGATTTGGTTGTTAGTGCACTGAAAACACTTGTGCATAGAGATTGCATCAATGGAGGATACTGATCATACTTGATGAACCAACTTATTGTTCAAAGCAAATGAGAGGCACTTACATGAGTGTGAAAGTACATGCTTTACTTTACCATACCGGGCATGGGTTACCGATGTGCGGAAGTTCAGAAGGTGTAGGTAACCAGTCCACCCCATGGAATTAATATCAGATTCAATGATGACATTTAGAGAAATGGAGTAAAAAATGATGCACTAAGAGTAAATAATACAAAGGATCAATAAGAAAATACTTCTAACTCCTGTTTCAAGACTATCCAAAGTAACTTCTAACTGCCGTTTCAAGACTATCCAAAGTAATCCCTTGCCTGTCAGGTAGAGAAGACTTGAGGTGTGGGGTAACCACCTCTTTAAAGATACTGTGTTGGTAACATGGCAGAGCTGTGTTTACACTGCAAAATAATTGCTAATTGCTGTTACTAGCAGGGATGAGGCTGTCGCATCTGATTACATAGAAATTTTTGCACAAAATATTTTTTTTAAATTCTATCTGTGCAAGGGTTACAAGTTAAGTGTCCCTAGCTCACTGTCAGGCTCAGAAAAACAAATCTACTGTAACAATGACCAAGATGCCTCATTTGGTTGACTGTCTCATTACACTTAACATCTGCATCTAATGAAGACTGTTTTCTTTACCTTCTGACAGTGCTGATAGTATCCATAATTACAACATAACAATCCATATCAAAGTGTTTTGTGAAAAGCAGACCGAGTGGGAATCATGGAAAACAGACCCTGAAAAAGTATATCTTCTGATCAATAATGAGATGTATTACTGAAGAATTATATCATCAGACACCCTGTAAAAAGGCATCCAACTGGTGTTGTTATTTTCTAAAATGTACATCCAAAGAAGAATCTATTGAGTAAACACGTTCAAGAATTTGCATTTTCTTTTTAAAAGAACGAAAATATAAATACAAAGATCGTATGATTAGTGACATTAGGAATATGCTACCTGGCACAGTAAGGGGTATGACTAATGAAAACATAACGTGTTAATATTTGTGATGAGATCATCTGAATATTACTACAGGTACTTACAGCAAACTTTTATAATTAAAAAATAAGTGCACTGTGACAAAACTCAACTAAATAAGAAACACTAATCAATACTGTAACTGGTATGATGAACAAAGATAATCTCAAGTAATGATAGGTTTTCCATTTGCATAAGAAAATAAACTTAATAAGATAGTTTCCTCTGTAGTGATGATAAGTTTTGCATTAAAAATGAAAATCAACAAGATACCAATAATTACTTTTATCCAATGGAAGCAGTCTTTCACTGTGATCTGCCAACAGAGTGGCTCTGACAATCATCCAAACAAAAGATAATTAACCAAAACATTGTGATCTCACTCACTCAACTTCTAACTATTAAAGACTCACAAGTAAGATAAGTCACCGCAACAAAGTAGAATTTATCCTATCTACTCAGACTATTCCCACAACAACCAGGTGGTTTTACTTGCAAGCTCTTAAATTTACATAAAAAGAGTTAAAAATTCATGGGTAAGATGGCACTCCATCCCTGCAGCTTGCATACGTCAAAGTCCAGAAATGCCCCTTTTATCTTGTACTCACACCATTTTCTAGCATCACATCTTAACCCTTTCACTGCAGGCAAGAAGAAACAGCCCCTTTCTCTGTAGCAGGTGAGATGAAATATGAATGTCATAATAATAATAATAATATGGTGTACACAGTATCTTCTTGGTATCCCTTGGTATACCTTGTCAAGCTGACACCATCAGTAGTATTGCTCCATTCTGTCTTGCAACCTTGTTCGTAGTATTTCCCATCCTTTTGTTCCTTTTACCTCGCTAAATCCATTCTTAGTCCAGTGTTTTTTTAACATATTTTCAAACCACTTCAGTGTATCCTTCAAAAGCATTCCTCTTTAGACATCCTCATTTTTCACTCTGGCCACTTTTTCTCCACATTTTGCAGTCTTTAATCATACTGGTACTGCAACCCATGTTTTATTCCCATACAAAGTACACTGAATTATATTTTCAGATAAGATGGCAAGCTAATGTTTGTTCATCTCATAACTCTTCTTAGGCCTTTCATATGCAATAATGCACATTATCATTGTCCAATGCAAAATGAAGGAAGAGAATTTAAGTGTTTGAATATGTTGTTCAGCCAGATTACTGAGAGATAAGAAGTAAGTTTTATAAGTACTTAAAATTATCCTTTGGATAATATCCAGATTCAGAATGTGTTACAAGTGTTGGAGAATACACGGAAGTGGTTCCAACCAGTTATTACCGGAGGGGTTTTGAAAAATTACGAGTTTCACTGCCACTAGGTATATCATATGCATAATCAGGATATAATCTTTAGGATTATTTTAGGCATCCTTAAAATAGTGAATATATTTTTTTTGATAGATAGAGATGCTCTGGGGAAGGTATTAAGAATATATGGTGTGGGAGGAAAGTTGTTAGAAGCAGTGAAAAGTTTTTATCGAGGATGTAAGGCATGTGTACGTGTAGGAAGAGAGGAAAGTGATTGGTTCTCAGTGAATGTAGGTTTGCGGCAGGGGTGTGTGATGTCTCCATGGTTGTTTAATTTGTTTATGGATGGGGTTGTTAGGGAGGTAAATGCTAGAATTTTGGAAAGAGGGGCAAGTATGAAGTCTGTTGGGGATGAGAGAGCTTGGGAAGTGAGTCAGTTGTTGTTCGCTGATGATACAGTGCTGGTGGCTGATTCATGTGAGAAACTGCAGAAGCTGGTGACTGAGTTTGGTAAAGTGTGTGGAAGAAGAAAGTTAAGAGTAAATGTGAATAAGAGCAAGGTTATTAGGTACAGTAGGGTTGAGGGTCAAGTCAATTGGGAGGCGAGTTTGAATGGAGAAAAACTGGAGGAAGTGAAGTGTTTTAGATATCTGGGAGTGGATCTGGCAGCGGATGGAACCATGGAAGCGGAAGTGGATCATAGGGTGGGGGAGGGGGCGAAAATTCTGGGGGCCTTGAAGAATGTGTGGAAGTCAAGAACATTATCTCGGAAAGCAAAAATGGGTATGTTTGAAGGAATGAATAGTGGTTCCAACAATGTTGTATAGTTGCGAGGCGTGGGCTATGGATAGAGTTGTGCGCAGGAGGATGGATGTGCTGGAAATGAGATGTTTGAGGACAATGTGTGGTGGGAGGTGGTTTGACCGAGTGAGTAACGTAAGGGTAAGAGAGATGTGTGGAAATAAAAAGAGCATGGTTGAGAGAGCAGAAGAGGGTGTTTTGAAGTGGTTTGGGCACATGGAGAGAATGAGTGAGGAAAGATTGACCAAGAGGATATATGTGTCGGAGGTGGAGGGAACGAGGAGAAGAGGGAGACCAAATTGGAGGTGGAAAGATGGAGTGAAAAAGATTTTGTGTGATCGGGGCCTGAACATGCAGGAGGGTGAAAGGAGGGCAAGGAATAGAGTGAATTGGAGCGATGTGGTATACCGGGGTTGACGTGCTGTCAGTGGATTGAATCAAGGCATGTGAAGCGTCTGGGGTAAACCATGGAAAGCTGTGTAGGTATGTATATTTGCGTGTGTGGACGTATGTATATACATGTGTATGGGGGGGGGGCGTTGGGCCATTTCTTTCGTCTGTTTCCTTGCGCTACCTTGCAAACGCGGGAGACAGCGACAAAGTATAATAAAAAAAATAAAAAAAAAATATATTTTTATTTTGATATTTTAAAGGATAGCTATAAGTTTTTTGGCAACTAATAATAGCAACTGAGAAGGTTTTGAACTGTATAGATTTGCAATGAAATGGAGCTACCAGTGCAGGACGTTTGATTTACTATATTTTCATAGGCAAAACTCTTTTTGGAGTGGAGGGCTGGAAATCCTCTCCTCCAAGTTTTACTTTTCCAAAAGAGGGAACAGAGAAGTGGCCAAGTGAGAATTTTCTCTCTAAGGTTCAGTCCTCTGTTCTTCTCACGTATTCCATGCGTGTCATAAAAGGCGACTAAAAGGGGAGGAAGCTGGAGTGGGGGCTGGAAATCCTCCCCTCTAGTTTTTACTTTTCCAAAAGATGAAGCAGAAAAGGGGGCCTAGTGAGGATTTTCCCTCTTGGGCTCAGTCCTCTGTTCTTAACGCTACCTTGCTGATGCAGAAAATGGCAAATGTGTATGAAAAAAAATTAATCCTAGTGCTACCTTACTAATGTGGGAGAAGGCTAACTGGTCAGAAAGAGGCAAGGATGATAATAATAATAATAATAATAATAATAATAATAATAATAATAATAATAATAATAATAATATCCCTGGGGATAGGGGAAAAAGAATACTTCCCATGTATTCCCTGTGTGTCGTAGAAGGCAACTAAAGGGAGGGAGCAGGGGGCTGGAAATCCTCCCCTCTTGTTTTTGATTTTCCAAAAGAAGGAACAGAGAGGGGGGGCCAAGTGAGGATTACCCTCAAAGGCTCAGTCCTATGTTCTTAACGCTATCTCACTAACGCGGGAGATGGTGAACAGTATGAAAAAAAAAAAATAATAATATCAATAATAATGATAATAGTCAGTGGATTGAATCAGGGCATGTGAAGCATCTGGGGTAAACCATGGAAAGCTGTGTAGGTATGTATATTTGCGTGTGTGGACGTATGTATATACATGTGTATGGGGGTGGGTTGGGCCATTTCTTTCGTCTGTTTCCTTGCGCTACCTCGCAAACGCAGGAGACAGCAAAAAAAAAAAAAAAAAAAATAATAATAATGATAATATTCATATTAAATATCCCTGGGGATAGGGGACTAAGAATACTTCCCATGGTTTGATCGAGTAAGTAACGTAAGGGTAAGAGAGATGTGTGGAAATAAAAAGAGCGTGGTTGAGAGAGCAGAAGAGGGTGTTTTGAAATGGTTTGGGCACATGGAGAGAATGAGTGAGGAAAGATTGACCAAGAGGATATATGTGTCGGAGGTGGAGGGAACGAGGAGAAGTGGGAGACCAAATTGGAGGTGGAAAGATGGAGTGAAAAAGATTTTGTGTGATCGGGGCCTGAACATGAAGGAGGGTGAAAGGAGGGCAAAGAATAGAGTGAATTGGATCGATGTGGTATACCAGGGTTGACGTGCTGTCAGTGGATTGAATCAGGGCATGTGAAGCGTCTGGGGTAAACCATGGAAAGCTGTGTAGGTATGTATATTTGCGTGTGTGGACGTATGTATGTACATGTGTATGGGGGTGGGTTGGGCCATTTCTTTCGTCTGTTTCCTTGCGCTACCTCGCAAACGCGGGAGACAGCGGCAAAAAAAAAAAAAAATCAATAATAATGATGATATTCATATTAAATATCCCTGGGGATAGGGGACTAAGAATACTTCCCATGTATTCCCTGCGTGTCGTAGAAGGCGACTAAAAGGGGAGGGAGCAGGTGGCTGGAAATCCTCCCCTCTTTTTTTTTTTTTTTCCAAAAGAAGGAACAGAGAAGGGGGCCAGGTGAGGATATTCCCTCTAAGGCCCAGTCCTCTGTTCCTAACGCTACCTCACTAATATGGGAAATGGCGAATAGTTTGAAAGAAAGAAAGAAAGAAAAGATTCATATTAAAACAAATTCTTTTCCCTGGGGATAGGGGAGAAAGAATACTTCCTATGTATCCCCTGAATGTCTAGAATGCAACTGAAAGGGGAGGAAGCGGAGGGCTGGAAATCCACCCCTCCCATTTTTAATTTTCCAAAAGAAGGAACAGAGAAGTGGGCCAAAGTGAGGATATTCCCTCTAAAGCTCAGTCCTTTGTTCTTAAAGCTACCTCACTAATGCGGGAAATGATGAATATGTATGAAAAAAATTAAAAGAAATTCTATTACAACTATGCTCACCAGTTCATACCCATTACAAACATAACCATGTTTTTTATTTAAACATATGCAACTGAAACTGTATGAAGGCAATTAGCAGATATGGCATATTTTCTGCTTATGTTGGTATACCACTCATGTGATATCATACTTTGAATTTGAAAATGGAGGCTTTACTCCAGAATTAGAGCATTCCTGTGAAGCATAATTCCACATGATCAAACTGTTGTCCAACATAGGGTTAGAAAATTGCTGGCAGGGTATCAATTACATACTCAAATCATCTTATGACTGCCCACAATTCCAGTCCTAACTCCTCCAGTCAAACCATTCAAAGACGAAGCCATAAAAGTCTTGGAATAACCTTTCTTAGTGAGTGCTTCAATCTCACACGTTTAATTTTTTTCATGGTACTTAAGACATTCTATCTATCTATCTATTTATCTATCTACCAATTATCTATCATCATCACTCCATTCCCAGTTTGAATGGGCTGATCAGACAACATTGCCTCAACAAAAATATTCACCTTCCCTTTCTTTAAATCATTAACCAACATCATTAATTACAAACATAAGTAATTCAAGAAATAACAATCAACTTATTCTACGTTTAAGGCAAAAGTGATATGCACTATCTATCTGCATCTCTTGGCTTGGCTAAACCTGTGAATGCTGACAAGCAATGTGACATAAAACTTGGTGCAGCACTACATTTGTTAGGAGTGAAGTATTGTAAACTTTGTTTTGGTGATATCTCTGAATGATGAGAATCCATCAGTTATTTGTCTGAAGGAACAAAGTGATAATTCAGTTTCCATATGAATGACTGTCGTCCAAGCTGCCTTTACTGACAAGTCACACGAGAATATTACCACAACTTACTGTCCAGAGCAGAATCAAATACTATGCAACTTAAAATAAACATATTCAATATCATTCAATGTTTTCAAGAAAATAAAACATCTTCAATGTACTTCTGTCTATCTTTGAGTAGATTAACAAAACACCTAAAACGTTTCAAGTCAATAAGTCTGTTTCGTGGGCAAAATGACAAGTTCTTCATCTATTACAAAAAGTACACGTCTATAGTAATGGTGACTAAAGGATACAAGGCAAATGGAAAAACCACGTCACACATAGACTAACACAAATATAACACCTGTGAACCAATCTCATCACAAATTGCATATAAAGATGACGTAGTCTCTTTACTATTAATCTAGGTGATCTAAATCTAATGAGAAGATTACAGCAGTGTAGAAACACTTCCTTCGGAGATGTTAAACATATGAAAACATACAATAAACTAGATATTCAAGTGACATCTGTGGTTAAGAAAAATTTTGGAGTGGCACATCTACTTACCTAAATATATATCTACTTCTATTAGTCATACTGATTTTATCAATTATCTATTCTAAAGATACATTAAAGCAGCATCTGTACACATATTACGCTGCATGAAGTGCAAAAAATCCAGAAACTTACCCATTGGAGCTCTTAATGTGCAAGTCTTAATTCCCCTGGGTGGGAACAAAGTCTACACACAATGAAGCACATGTTACATGTCATATGCATACAGTGCTGATGTCCATGCACCATCATAAGTACCATGACAACTTTAAAATTGTCGTTACTGTAGTCATGTTCTTTTAATCATTAGTATGACAAGTGATACATGCAAGTCTCTTTTATATGTGATTTATTTCAACATGCAATTTCCATGCAGTTATAACAAAGAAGAGTTTGTACATGATAAGTTAGTAATAGTTTATATTTCTACTAAAAGTGCACGTGTGGAACTGGACAGGATTGGAAGAAAAGACTATTAATATGAACAGAACAAGCACAGACAGAAAAGAATAGAAATAAATATAATTCACGATAACTCAGGATCTGATAAATAAAGAACATATCAATTAGCAAACTAAATGAATCTGAAAACTTAAGAAAATCATATATCAGAAAGCAATTCATTGAAAATCAGTATAAAAAATCTGACAAATATAATCATTATAAAAAACAGATATTTTTCCAATGAACATGACAAACAATTTCTTTGTGGCTTTAACAGGGTTAAACACTTGACGCCTAAAAGATTCATGTGCATCATTAATAATCCTATATCAATCACATAATTTTTTCTGACAATATAAAGAAAAAAAACATGCCAGTCATTAAATCCACAGGAACCACTTACCAGCTGGTCGTGCAGCATTCCAACCACCAGGTGGAGGAGCTGGGAAAGGTGTGGGTCCACCTGGAGGTGGTGGAATCCCTGGCGGCAGAGGTGGCCCTCTCACTCCTGCAAGTAAGGGAGGTGGAGGAGGACCTATACCAGGCATAGGAGGAGGGGGTGGTCCACCCATTCCAGGTGGTGGTGGTGGTAGTGGTGGTCCACCCATCCCTGGCGGTGGTGGTGGTGGCGGTGGTCCACCCATCCCTGGAGGTGGTGGTGGTGGTGGTGGCGGTCCACCCATTCCTGGGGGTGGTGGTGGTGGTGGTGGTCCACCCATTCCTGGAGGTGGTGGTGGTGGTGGTGGTGGTCCACCCATTCCTGGAGGAGGAGGAGGAGGAGGTGGTGGTGGAAGTGATCCACCCATTCCTGGAGGTAAAGGTGGTTGACCTATCCCTAGAATAGGTGGAGGTGGAGGTGGTGGTGGTGGTGGTGGGGGTCCACCCATTCCTGGAAATGGTGGAGGAGGCCCTCCTGCTCCTGGGAGAGGAGGAGGGGGAGGGGGAAGAGGTGGTCCACCGGTAAGTGGCAGAGGAGGAGGAGGAGGAGGAGGTGGTGGTGGTGGAGGTGGTCCATCTACTAAAGGAAGAAAGGGCTGAGGTGGTGGTCCACTCATCCCTAAAGGAAGAGGAGGAGGAGGAGGGGGTGGTGGTGGAGGAGGTGGTGGTGGTGGTGGACCAGCCATACAAGTCTTTGGTGAGGACACAGGCAGAGTTACTGGGGAGTGCATGCTAGATGAAGATACAGGGGCTGGTGGTGTAAACATGCCAGTAGGTGGTGATGGTGCTTCTATCCCTTGCATTCCTGAAGGTAGTGGTGGTGGAAGAGGAGGAGAAGGGCCAATAGCCATGCCTTCAGAGAGTGGGGGTGAAGCATCAGCCACACCTTGTACTGTAGATGAGGGTGGGGGAGGGGGAGGAGGGGGAAGTGACTGAGGGCTGCTACTAAGAGTTGCCATTTTCTTGGGAGAAGTGGGTGAGTCAAAGTCTGCTTTTGTCTTTGCAGTGAGTTCCTGAAAAAAAAAATCACTGAATACTATACAGAAACAAGAAAAATTAAAAGGTCTTCTAGAAATACTTCTACTGGTAAATAGAACAGTATGCCAAAGGTTTCATGACTTCAAACAAGCTATTGTAGCATACTCTGTTTGGCAATTAACGACATGTCAACAATAAAACTGATAATGGTTCATTAAAGTGAATAAAATGTTCACAAAAGATGATAATCAAGAATGTGGCATGAAAAGAATTCTATGTAGTTTGGCACCAACAAGAGGAAGCTATGATGTTATGCATTTATGATAAGTTTACAATCATGATATTGAATCACACCTTGAATTATGTTCATTTTGCAAACTAATCAGCTAGTTTGTTGGTGCAATTTCATGTTGGCCTTCATCTCTGTACAGCATTAAAATTAGTGCATAACAAGGCTACAAACCCAGCAATGGGATTCTCAATACACTTCCTAATTTTCAGCAAGGAACAGAGTCTACTTCTATATGCACTGCAAACTGAACTAGGGACAGATGAGGGCACATAGGATGACTGATTGAGTATTCACTGTGAGAACTTACCAATCATTTCTACACTTTTGTATGTAAAAGACCACAGTGTAATATAACTAAAGCAAATGTTCACTTGACAAGCACAATACAAGAAACAGATACCAATTCCTTTCACATGGATACAAGTATGAGTGAGAAGAATGTAAGTTACCTCACCTAGAAATATGCATGACAAGATAATTTTTCTACCATCAAATCAAAAGGTCACTTTATGTACTAGCACCAAGATCTCTGTGAGAAAATAATACATAATCACCTGTATTGCTGAGACTGTTTTAAGTTTCTCCAGTTCAAGCTCAAGTTCCCTAATTCTCTGTTCATATTGGCACAACTTTTCTGCCTGCTCTCCACGAAGGTTAAACAATGACACATCCTGCTCACGCTCTACTCGTTCAAGAGACTCCTTGTGCTCTCGCTTTAGACCCATTACAACTTGCTGAAATTCTGAAAATAGTGAAGAGGATTTTAGGATTCTAAAAAAGATGGTACTATTTAAGGATTGAAAGTGTAAGACAGAAATATTCTAATCTTTTTTTAAATAATCTCAAACAAATTAGCACATATTACTATTAACAAACTTTTTGCTATCAATAGTGAGGTAAATCTCAAGGGAAAACTGTATGATCAACTTTGTGCACTCATTTCAATCTAATCACTGTATATTTAGGCAGGATTTAAAATTTTGGCCAACCATCCACAATCATGCTGTAAAAACTATGCTATAATTCCTCTGGTTGTTAATTATGCCCTGGTTCAGCCTAGTTACAGCACTTCACCTACTATATATCAAACATGTCCAGTTCAATCTTTCCAATGCATTGTTCCCCATACATGTTCACAATATCTTACATTAGCAAGGTAGCAATGGGAACTTAGAAATTACCTCATTCACCTAATCCACTCTAGCTGTCAAGTACTCTACACCAAAACCACCTAATCCATAACCAGGCCCCACAGACCTTTTCATGGTTTCCCTGCTGTTCCATATGCCCTGGTTTAGCTCACTGACAGCACGTCAACCCATATACCACACTGCCACAACTTACTCTATCCTTTGAATGCTTTACAACCTTCTGCATGTTCATGCATCAGCCCTTCAAAGCATCTTTCACTCCAATCTTCCACTTTCTCCTTCATTTCCCCTTTTTCTTGTTCCCTCTATGTGCATTCAGTCATCCTCTTCATATGTCCAAGCTATTTCAGCATCTCTTTTTCAGCTCTCTAATACATACTCCTCCTACTATTACACCTTTCTTCTCCTACATTTTCTTACTTGATCAACCTTCCTCATAATGCATACTGTCCTCAAACACTTCATTTCCAATAAATCCATCCTCCTCTTTATATACTTTTTAAGGCCCAAGCTTTGAACCCACATAGCACTGACAGGATTATTATACCTCCAAACATACCTACCTTTGCCCTTAAAAACACAGACTTTTTCTTTCTATACATTTCTCAATGCATCCAGGACCTCTGCCCTCTCACCCACCCTACGGATCAGTTCAGTTCCCATGGTTCCATTCCCAGCCATATCCATTTCTAGGTATCTACAACACTACACTTCCTCCAAGTTTTCTCCATACAAGCTCATACTCTAAATAGCTTGCCTCTCTTTGCTGCTAAACCTAATAACACTGCTTTTATTTACATTTAATCGCAACTTCTAACTTTTACACACTATCCTAAACTCAGACATCAGCTTCTGCAGTTCCTCATTTGAGTCTGTCACCAGCACTGTGTCTTCAGCAAACAAGTGAATCACCTCCCAGGACCCCCAACCTCAACCCAGACAGACAGCAGGCCTACTCTTCTCTTAGAGACCCTTGCATTTATATCCCACACCGACCCAACCATAATCAAATCAAACAGCCAGTGAAATTACACACATCCCTGCCACAGACCAAAGTTTACCTGCAACAATTCACCCTCTCATTTTCCTACTTGCGCAAATGCCTTACTCTCTAAAGTAAAAGACTTTTTACTGCTTCTATCAGCAAAGTGCTACATGCAAATTATGCTATCTTATTTGCTGAATCAGAGGATGCACAAATGGAAATGGCAAATCAAATGATATGTGTAATAAGTTGTTGAAATAAACACCTGTAAAAATGGAATTTTCATCATTTGAGAGAGACTGGTGCTTCCATGACATCAGTTCATTGGAATATAACTGGATATTATGGAGATGAGGTTTGTGGGTAGGCTAATTAATAGAGAAAAGCATCTACAATTTCTGTAAATGGGTAAGGCCTAGTATATAGTTTAATTCTAAATCCCAAACTTAACAATACATCAAAAATAAAGATCAAGTGATACTGAAAACATACCCATTAACAATATGAAACAAAACAACAGAATGAATAAAGGGGATATAAAGAAGGATATGTGTCAGAAATGGAGGGGACAAGGGGAAGGGTTAGACAAACTGGAGATGGAAAGATGAAATGAAAAAGATATTGAGTGATCAGTGCCTGAACATGCTGGAGGGTGTCAAGCGTGCACAGGACAGTATGAATTGGAATGATATGGTATACTGGGTCAGCACGCTATCAATGGACTGAACCAAGGCATGTGAAGCAGTCAGGGTAAACCATGGAAAGGTCTCGGGGGCCTGGTTGTGGATATGGAGCTGTGATTTTGGTACATTACACATGACAAATAGAGAATGCATGTGAGCAAATGCTGCCGTTCTTCGTCTATTCATGGCAATACCTCAGTAATACAGAAAATGGCAATCAAGTATGAAAATATTTTTTTAAATAACTACTCAGAATGAATAAATCAATATAAAGGAGTATGAAGGAAAGCCTTTTATGATAAGTCATGAAAATATTTCATGACAATGATTTAGCAGATAATCAAAATGGCAGAGTACAAACAAGATGAAAAGAAGCATGAAACAAGCTAATGAAGGCTAAGATCATTTCATGCCATGATGCAAATTGTGTGACAGCTCATCGAGTAGAGTGGTATTGTCTTGGATTGACACTATAAAGTGTGATCAGGCACACCTGAGATGATGATGGTAAAGTGAATAATTAAGAAATGCAGTGAAAGTGTGAAAGATTATTTAGTATCACAAAGAATAAGTAAGGTGACATCTATGAGTTGCGAGGCTGTATGCATCTGCATATTCCAATACAAATGGGAATGAAGATAAAGATCACATACAGTAACAGATAAATCAAACCAATGTGTGAATGGACAGTAGTGCAATCAGTTATTCATTACCATACTTCTTAATTCCTTTGTGCATTACATGTTGCAAAAAACAACCAAATGGAATTACCATTCGATAAAAAGGCCATGAAACTTCATGTTTCAAAAATTTCTAACATAATCACAGTACAGTGAACCTCATTAATTCTTGGAAAATGTGAATCAGCAGTTAGTGGAAATCATCAAGTTTACTTTTAAGTTTATCCTGATGAATAAAGTAAATAAAAAAAGCATTTTCACTAATTTTCACTTTTACAGTACATTCACATAAACTAATGCTCTCTCCAAATTTTGCACATTTATCCTCCAGCAAAAAGGTAAGCACACAGAAGTAGAAGCATTACTGCAAAGCATATACCAATGAAATACTAGCTAATGACATTATACTGCATTGTTGTATGCACTAGTTTACGTATTTTTGTGAGGTACCATAAAAAACATTTCTACAGAAATGTAAAAAATTCATCTCTGGTGTCAAACCTTAAGGGAGCATAATGAAAATACAGCTTCAGATCATTCATCTTGCTTTAGTATTCTTATTTTTCTTACATGTCCCACATTTAATATCATAGTACATAAATACTTTAAATCACTAATAAATATAGGAAACTTCAAAAGGTTCTGAGGTATACTCAATGCACATACATGCACACACTAAATTTCCATACATATATTTCATATTATGCTTTTACCATTTAGTAATTAATTATATTGATTTTAAGAAACTATCTAAAATTATCAAGATGATACTATAACACAAACTGAAACCTGCAGTTTGGTATGAGAGAGACTACAGGGTCCAAAGTCCACAACATCAATAAGATAACATACAATATATTTGTAATTCTAGATTTTCTATGAGGAGGAAAAAGCTTTTAACATAAACTTTTCACATCAGGGATAAAGCCATAAAAATAAACCCTCACATACATCTTAATGAATGCAAAACTCAAAAGAACCACAAAAAAATCAGATGGTGTAGTGAGAGTTACAAAACGAGAGACAGAACACTGTTTAAAGCTGCATATCAAACATTAAGCTAAAAAGCTGATGAGTTTCCGTATTCTATATTTTCCAAACTTTAGCCAAAACTCATACCACATGCTACTGAAAATGGATCAAAGAGATGTCATAACCTACAAGGATTGTAAGACAGGATTAGTGATCACACAGGAAAAGTCTCCTAATGCACATGACGACAAGACAACCATGCACAACATGGAGATTACCTTCTCCCTCCCCGTTCTTTATTGTCAGCACTTCGGTCTTGACAACTATTCCATTAGGATCGTGAGGGAGGTCTGCAGTGCCCTCCCTAGGAGTTGAGTCTGTTTCCAGACAATGAATTAGTTATAGAAAACAGTTTGATTAGTGCTAAAATTGAATATCTGTTACAATACTATCACACTTGCATATCTAAGCACTGCAACTTTAATGTCTAATTCAGGTTATGGAAGATCTCACTGTAACTGTATAAATACATACATACATGTCTGTTTGTTTGTGTCAATTGCAGTATACTATAATTGGAAATATGCATAAGAGCATATTCCTATGAGGCCATGGGGAAAATGAAACATGAAAAGTTCCCAATCACAATCACAATCACATGTTTACCAAATGGCGTCCTAGCTTCGTCTCTTCGATGTATATCAACTGACTGTTATATTCCTCTCTTGTGTCTCCCCTGATGATGTGATTATTACACGAAAGTGCACTTGAGAACTTTTCGTGTTTCATTTTCCCCGTGGACTCATAGGAATATCTTGATCACGCGCAAAATTGTGATCCTTTCCAATAAGAGCATATATAAATCCGTGTGTGTGTGTGTGTGTGTGAGTAATAATCTATTTGTAATTACTATACTCATATGTGCTGTATGTGAAAAGAGTGTTACACTTGTGAAGCCCCATATCTTGAAACATCTCACTATCACATGACTTCTTAAACTTGTGTATACTATCTGCAATCACCTTATTCTCTGTTAGTTTATTCTATCAATCAACTAGTTGCTCTATCCCTACTACGGTACAACCCTTTAAATTTCTGTATGCAGTTCGCATTTACCACATCCTTGTTGTTTGTTCCATTTGTCAACCACTCTCATACCATAAAAGCAATTCTTGACATCTTTTATAACATTTCTTGCTTAATTTCATGTCATGTCCTCAGGTTGTACTATCCCTACACCTTCTGAAGAACTGTTCACTGTCTACATCAACAATAAGGTTGAAAAACTTTGAAGCCATAATCAAGTCACCCTTCACTCTTCTCTTTTCTATGGTGGGTATATTCAAAGCTTCTAGCCTTTCCCTGTAACTAAGCTCTCTCAAATCTGATAGCTTCTTTGTCAGCCTCTCTGGATGCTCTCTATTAATTCTTTATGCTCCTTTTGTCATGTGATGACTAATCTTGAGATGCATATTCTAGTTTCTGCCTTATGTAGGAAATGAAGTTTGTGAAATGTTTCCTTATCCATAAACTTAAATATTTTGATATTTACCAGCAGACAGTGTGTCTCCTTTACTACTCTCTTTAATTGGGACTCTGACAACAGGTTAGGGATGATATCAACTCCCAGTCCCTATTACATGCAGAATCCTGAAGCTTACTTTTTGCTTGATAATACCAATACTGGGGCCTTCTTTCACAGTAACCCATCCTCATACTTCACATTTACTCGGGATGAATTTCATCAACCATGTTTCAGACTTTTCTATGTCAATTCTAAATTGTCTAAAATTTACTTAAAATCAATAACCAAATTATTTCATAATAAATCTAGGAATCACGTAATTTAAAGCCCAAAAGAGCACCATTATAGACGTGTGATACTATAAGAATATTCACTACAGTATCTTAAAACATTTTTACTGTCAACTTATAGAGGGCTAAAGTAATTATGATTTCAAAATCTAATCCAAACTAACTACTCTTCCATCATCCTAACAAAGATTAAAGTATCCTTTACTTTGACACTCTGGCTTGTGCTTACAGCTACTATTCTTCACTTTAAATTACTTTAAAGTACTAAAACATACCAGCTTCTGTGTACTTGGCCCCTGGCCGGGATGATGAAATAAGCTCAGCAAAGTTTGGAGGAGGCCAAGCAGAGGAAGAGATTTTTCCTGGAGTCAGGATCTGAGCAGGTGAAGCCTCAGTGTGGGACCAGAAGTACATTAGGTCAGGCTGTGGAAACATTTTAAATCAATCATTTTAAACTTTACTAAAATATCAAAATGCAACATGTGCAGTAATTTCTTAAGAAAACATAATCAAATTAAATATTTTCAAATAATCATGTCACAGGATTTGTTCAAAGGTTCTGTGATAATTTAGCAGTAGTTAATGGAATATAGTAAAGAGGGAAAACAAGAAATGTCACCAAAGCAACCAATTATATGATGAATTCTGCTCATTATCACTCTTCAGCAGGGGCATATCTAGGGAAAATAGCACTTATGGCAAGCACTGAAATTGCACCCCTGGCTTGACTAAAAATGTACAAACAGTGGATGTATATAAAAATATATACAGTGTAATTATAAACTGTTGAAGAGTTAGACTAAACTTAAATTTATATAAACTCTTAAAGACTTAAAGTTAAAGACTTATTTCATCAACATTGTAACGTAGAAGCGGTACTGAAACTGATAGCAAAATACTACTATAATTGAAAGGTAGGCGAATTTCTTTTTTCATCTCACAAAACCAAACCGTTAAAAATGTCAATCGGGTAGCATATGTCAAAAAACAAACCTGTTGAGTGGCGGCCCCTTTCAACTGGCACCCAGGGAACCTGCCCTACCTGCCATACCCTAGATACGCCATTATAACTATTACCTTCAATTTTTGGAATTTTTCTCAGAAAATAAAATTTCCTTTAAAAACTCACTAAAAGAAGTATTTTTCATACTGAATACAAATCTGGTGTTACAATAATGTTTAGTCCTCTTAATGACACCTAATTAAGCAATTAAATGAAGACAATTTTAAAATATTTCTGTTCCTCTGCATCTTATTTACTATGTATCAAATATGGTGTTAAAATAACATTTAGTCCTCTTAATGACAATTAAGCTGTTAAATGAAGTCAATTTCAAAACATTACTTCTCCATTGCATTGTATCTAATGAGTATGTTTCGGTATATGAGAGCATTATGATATATTTTCCATGATTATTTGAAAATAGAAGTGTTTGAATATCTAATCTTTCAGTTATGAAACAAAAAGTATTTTGAGCTAAAAATACCTCAACTATTCAGTGGTGTATCTAGGGGAAATCGCGCCTATGGCAAACACTGAAACTGCACCCATGGCTTGATTAAAAATGTACATATAGTGGATGTATTGAAAAATATTTACAGTGTAATTATAAACTGTTGAAGAGTTCGGCTAAACTTAAATCATATAAACTCTTAAAGACTTGAGACTTATTTGATCAACATTGTAACGTAGAAGCAGTAATGGAGCTGATAGTAGCAAAATATTACTACAGTTGAAAAGTAGGCGAGTTTCTTGTTTATCTCACAAAAATAACCATCAAAAATGTCAATCGGGTAGCATATGTCAAAAACAATCCTGTTGAATGGCGCCCTCTACCTGCCATACTCAAGATACACCAGTGCTCTTCAGTCACTCACACATCATTCCATTGACATAATGTTAGCTGAGTTTTACTCAAATGCACCAATTTCTTTTTTATTTTTCAAAGTGCTCTTAATATAGCCACACATTCAATACATTATGTCACATGCTAAAACATGTATGAAGAAACATGTAAGAAGAGTATATGTTGATTCATGCACTATCAAAGAGAAATTTTTCATATTTCTTGCTGTAAATGCCACAACATCCCAGAATTACACATTACAGATAAGAAGTTCACTTTACTAGGACTTGTGTACTACCAACTATAAGCAAAATTCATCATATATATCTAACAATATAACATACAGGCTCTAAATCCCCTGCTGCACAAAAGAGTGTTGCTTGGTGGAAAGAGGATCTATGTTAGGGGAGTACAGGAAAGGTGCCTGTAATGCAGGCACCTTGCTATATTGTAAAAGGGGTATCCTTTCTCTAGAATATACTTTTCAAAATTAATCACCAACTAAGAGAGATCTAAACCAAATGGATACAGAGATCAGAATGAGCACAGTTGAGAATGAAGAAACAAGGGGTCCTGGGGTAATTGTAAATGAATAAATAAACTACTAAAAGAATGAAGGATAGCAGTAATGAAAAGAAAATAAACATTAGGGATGACTGAAGCAGAGGTGGAAGGAAAGAGTAGGACACTGAATGGGAGAGAGAGCTGTTTCAATGCTGAAGTTAAAAGGAAGGTTCTGAATCTAAGATGATTGGAGAGGGTCCTGAAAGAACAATCTTATTGTTTGGAAGAAGGCACATATAATAATGCGAAACAAATAATAGAATGTATTGTAAAAGTTCCTTCCAATAAAAATACTCTCCTTACTGAGATTTCTTCTCTAGTCCAAGGTGCATGCATATCAAGTGGAAAATGAAGTTGGTTACAGCATAAATAATCCTTTAAAGCATCTCCCTCTCCTGACTGCTTTCCCCTAAGAGTAGCACTGCCTCATCTAAAACTCTGATAAAATAAACTGTAATATGTTAATTTACACAACACTTCCACACTCTCATCAGACTGTACCAGATATCACATCAAGTTCCTTTGCCATCATATTTTCACTAGATGATTTTTTTTTATTCTCTTTCATATCTATGGACATTCATAATCTTTTTTCAGTCTATCTAATTCAAGAAACAGACTTCTGTTTATTGCTGAATGTTCTTATCCCTTATTAACAGCAGTCTGGTTTTAGCAGCAGAGTAATTACAACTTACCTACATTACACGACTTTCAAAAGGATAAAGTACAAAAATCAAAATATATGCATTGCATAGCTAAGGATCCTTACTCTAAATAGAAGTTCCAGAGGAGCATTGACATCTTCAATTTGACGTATAACACCTGCAGCCAACAGATGCGTGCAAAACTGCGTGGCAAGAATCTTGAGATCTTGAGGGGTAACAACATGACGCAAGTAGTGCCCCTCACTGAATGCACTTACAAACCAGTTGATCAGCATCTGACCTGTTCCATTGAAAACAAAATATTCACCTACTGTACAACATACTATGAAAAGTTATTACTAAACACATACATATCAATACCCTGTTGTGATGTTACTGTGCCTTCATGCTTATTATGATGTATAACTTGAATGAAATTATAGAATTATAGCATTTTAGTTTGTTTTCATATCTGTAATCCCAAGTCTTTCATAGGGTGGAAAAAGAGGCTTTGTGGAAGATGGTATGAATGAGTTAAATGAAGGTTATCATGTGCAGTGAACTTTTACCAGAAGAGTGAGGCATGTGCACAAGTATGAAAGGAGGAAGGTGAGTAGTTCCAAGTGAAGGTGGGTCTACACAAATGATGAGTGATGTCACTGTGATTGTTTTCTCTGTTTATGCATAAGGTGGTGAGGGAGGTAAATATAAAGGTTTCAGATCAAGAGCCAGATCAACGGTATGCTGTGAATTGGAGGAGCATAAGAGGCAAACTGCTGTCTGCAGATAACACAGTTCTGGTGGTGGACACCAGAGAAACTCTAAAAGCTAGTGACTACATTTGGGAATGTATGTAGAGGATAAATGTGCAAGTACATATGAACAAAGGCAGGTAATGAGGTCCATCATGATCATGTCGAGAATGACTGTAAAGTAGAGGTCTGACGCTAAGCACAGGCTGACTGAGAGATATGAACAAGGTGTGATAAAATGGTTTGGACACAAGGATAGGAAAAGTAAAGAAAGACTGCCTTGGAGGATCTATATGTGAGACCAAGAAAGAAAAGGAAGGATGGAGTGAACGAAGCTTCGAGAAGCCAGTGCCTGAACATTCAGGAGGCATACATAAGATGGAATCAACTAGCTCAATGTGGTATACAAGGGGCAAAAAAACAGTCCAGGTACACCATGGAAAAGTTTGTGGAGCTTGGCTGTGGCTAGTAAGTGCAGGCTTCAGTATATCATACATGACAGCCATAGTGGACATGTGTGAGTGGGGCTATTGTTCATTTGTTCGTGATGCTACCTCACTGAGACAGGAGAGGCAATTACATATACTGTTTAAGACAGAAAAATATACACATTACCTTACCATCCTGACTTAGGAACCCTTTCTATAGAGCTCCCACAATCCTTGGATGGGACTACAGACTGAGAAGTGTGGTGTTTGTCTATCTCGGGTGGATACAGTGTTCTCAAAGTGTAAGTTGTGTTGTGGGCATGAGGAGTCTTGTGATATGTTGAATCAATTTCATAATGTTGGAAAGATGGATGGCATTCAGTGCAACTCATGTGCTTCTGGAGAATATAGTTTCAGATGGGTAAATATTTGTTGGAGTTTGAGACTGGATGTGGAGGTTGTTATTCAGTGCTTGTCAAGTCATTACAGAGGTTTGTTATTTAGGTTTTTTAAGTCATTACACAATGAGTATGTTTTGTGAATGAAATATGTGCAAGGAGTGGGAGGCATCTGAACATAGGTAACTGAACTGTGAGGAAAGATGAACTTTAAATTTCTGCATGTGGTTCAGTGGTCAGTTACAATGCTGGAAGAAGGAAGCTTAGAGATGTTGCAAAAACTGGAGTAGAAAGCTTGTTGAGGTGAGATTGCACTGGATGTACTGAAAGTATATACTGTATGAACAAGATGCCAAGATCCACCCTTACTCTAAGATCCATTGTTCATGAACAAAAATAAGTGTTCTATCTTTCTTTTAATCCATATTTTCTTACTAATGCTGTTAATATCTTATATAAAATAACCCATCTAACACACTTTGTAAATATTTTCCCTTATAGTGAAACCTTCAGGTCATATACATTAATTCTCAAAATAAAATCTGTTTGGCTAAACAAAAAAAATATACTTACCTTCAAACTTCTCATAGATTTTAAAATCTAACTTCTCTGGGACAAACTTTGGTTTTGTGACCTTCTTGTCAATGGTTGCTCGATCAAGGGTAAGACTTGCCACTTTCCGCAGTACGTTGCTATCCACAACACCCACATCCCCACTGCTGCCACTGCGTCGCCCTCGCTGCTCAGTGCCATTGCCTGGTGAGAACACAAAATTCCTTGTACATAAACTTACACAACAGGACAGGGCAACAGCTTGGTATTCTGAGACGCAGAATACCTACCTTCGAGTACCTAGTATTAGATTTTATCTGAAAAGGCAGGGCTAGTGCTTCCTGCTCACTGATGAGCTTGCTTGATAAATAATACTATTTCTGTGCCACACACATCTTATATAACCATTAACTTGAGTTCATTTGAAAACGTCTCCGACTATATATCAAGTTTTCCCTCAAATGTTGTACAAGTTGTTCCAATCATGTTATTTCTCCTGGCAATATTCTAAATAATCGTTAAAACGTGTGTGTTGGACTCATGTATATTTTTGTTTTATATATCCTTACTACACTCCAAGGTATCAAAATTACCTAATTCTTGGTTTCTTCCTTGCCAAGCTGCTTTAAAATCATGGACATTTTTCTTGATGTCCTTAGTTTGCTGTAAAATAAACATCACCATGTTTCTTTCTCTTCTATGCTACAGAGTTTGAAGTCACTGAACCTCTCATGACATTTCACCCGTTCCATTCCCTTGATCATGCTTGTGAAGTGTTTGAGAGAGAGAGAGAGAGAGAGAGAGAGAGAGAGAGAGAGAGAGAGAGAGAGAGAGAGAGAGAGAGAGAGAGAGAGAGAGAGAGAATCATTAAATATGTCAGACTGCATCAGTAAGCTTTTTTTGCAGTTCACCTGAATTCAATTATATCAAAATTACAGGACCCCCAAACATTACTTTCTGTGCCCCTTTCTCCATCTATACTCGTGATGTGGCAATACCCCCACAGTCTGTAACAGTGTAAACTACATGAAATTATCATCACAATGAATCTTATCATTACTAGTGACTATGTGAGCATCCTCTGCTATGTAGCAAAAATTTTTCACCTCTAGGAATCCACTTAATGGTTATCTAGAAACGAATTGCCAAAATTTCATAACAGACGCATGTATCTGTGACAAGCACGCAAGCCTGCTGGTCATGGACAACGAAATGAATTAAAAAAGGCTTAGGATGGATCAAATATGGCGGACATGAAAAACCTGATGACTTTTCTGCCCTGTTTGCAAGGATGGTGCCAGTGAATGCGGCCGGTTTCATCTAAAAACTATAAATATAAAGAATGCAGATTTGTGAAGAAAAAATAAGTCACAGACCCAATACTCCTGCCAGTCTACAATATCCAAGGCGCAATAAAAAAAAAAAAAAACGAGTAAATAACAAGTCAGACCACACAATGTATAGTGTCACAATACATATGGTATTTTAAGCAAGACCATGAAAACCATATTACGATACAATAATTAGAAAATTAATTGAGGCACTGCATCAACGTATGGGAACATACTCGAGTATCTATCTATATGCAAATTTATGCAAGAATCATGTGCTGTACACGTATGTGTGTCGACCCAAGGGTGTGTATGTGTGTACACAAATGATACGGACAATCAATTTTGATTATATTCTACACAATTACAATTCATTAGCAAAGACCTTTTTGAAATGGAAATATACTCTCTAATTCCACACCATTCAAATGTCCCTCAAATTTCTAAACTATTTTCACCAGTTTTCTTGCATGAATTCATTACTCACCGTCATCTTCATCACCATCAACTCCAATGCTGATGACTTTCATATTGTTCCGTTCAAGTCGCCTGACTTATTCCAAAACCATCGTCACTTCACTTTCATGTAGATACTTCACTTTGCTACAACACCGTACTTATATAGGATATGCTAAACATCTCAACTGACAATGCTATTGGCTTATTCCATGTTTCTTTAACCAACAGTTCAGCAATACCTTTTGCTTTCGGCCTAGTTTTTATGGTTCACTGTTAAAGGATAAAGGTGTGACAGGAATACAGACATAACCTCTCTGAAATGAGCTACAGATCAATTCCTTATTCTTATGGGACCTTACCCCAAAGCATCCCACACCCATCCTTGAAAATGGGCTTTTTTTTTTCCTCAATCAAATAAGTAACGGCACGCAGATAAAACTCCTGGCCTGATTACAACTGCAACGAGGTTACTAAATGTAGGCCAAGACCTAGGATAAATTCTGTACGTCAAGGCTGCCTTCACTATACATAAAAAAAAAAAGATCCTAAGTGAATCAGCGAATGAATACAATAAATTGAATCAGCAGAATGAGTACTCAATAACTGTGAACATATTCAGTTTGACATAATGATTGTACAATACGTCCAAAAGGGAGTCCCCATGAGTCAAACTCCTTGCCCTTATTATACAAGAAGGAAATAACAAACACAAACAGCCTTGCATGGATTCCCTTCTTATTCTAAATACTGAATCAATAACTTCTTAGGGGCTTGCGGGCATCAAAATTACGGCAAGAAAGATTTCCCCGTCTCCAACAGAAACACTGTCAACTTCCACCAAAGAATAATAAGTTACTGCATTAGTTCATTTTTTTTTTAACCTTGGTTTCGCAGAGTCCCGGTTTAATTTGGTTTGGATTATGCTAGCTGGTCAGTGAGTCTGACCTGGTGAAGAAGAACACTTCAAGCGAGCAAATATTTTAATGAAAATCACTAAACACATTTCAAAAAACTATCAATACATAATCATTCTAATCGATTAATTTTCGTTATTTCACACCATATAAAAGACAAGAAAAATACGAAAACAAAATCTATTCTTTACAGTGCATAAGAGCTCTCCATGTATAGTTTTCGTCAGAAAAAAAAACGAATAAAGTGAGAAACGAGAGGTGGGTGCCGCCGTCCACGCCCCCGCCACAAAAAGGTCAGCTCCCAGACACAACCTCAACTGCTCGCCAAGGTTATTGGCGGCTGGGGCTTCCGCCAGGCCACAACTCCCATGACGTCGCAAACCCATAACCCCAAACTCCTATAAATGTGCGGGATAATAATAAAAAAAAAATCACGTTCTACTCACCATCATGCGTAAACAGAATATTCTAATTTCGAGGGATGATCAAAGACAACACAAAAGCTAATTACATGCCAAGATTCTAAAAGATAAAATAAAAAACTTTTATAACGAAGACGATTACTGTCAATTACTCATAAAATCCAGACAAATATATATATATATATATATATATATATATATATATATATATATATATATATATACACTAAGAGAACGTTGGTCTTGCACTACATCCGTTATCCCGAGTTACGACTAATGTTCGCTCGCTACAGTAACATATACTTCCCTGTCTCTAACACTACGAAAACAGTACACTTATCTAATTAAGAAACGAGCGATGCGTTTGGCAGCCATATTCACATTTCCAGCCATCACACACACACACACACACACACACACACACACACACACACTGGCCAAACCCCTCCCTTTCCCACGGTCGGCAACGGTTCCCGCCATCTAACCACAGTTTCTAAACATCTATGTCAGGTCAGGATAGGTTCGGTTACTTTACGTCTCAAGCATAGTTTTTTCCAGGCGATGAAGGTGACACTAAAATGAAGTAATCCTACCAATAAAGACTCCTATAATGATAACTGAGGTATGCATAAAAACAAGAAACTGCACCGGTACGCTGCTAAGCGACAAAAAATAAAATCCTTTGCTACGCATGCTGTCAAACGGCTCTGGCCAACACCACACCATTCTGAAGAAATTCGAAACAAATACTAAAGACGACAGGGCATTCATCTCGACCACGACAGCACCATCTATGGGATCTATCTAGGGGTTGTAACATGCCCTAGGGGAATAACATGGACAGGAAAAACATTAACTTGTTTGACCCCATCAATGGGAGCAAAATTCTAGAAGGCAGCAAATGTTGGATTCCTGGGCCTAACGTACCTCTCTTGGCACTAATATAGACAGTATTTATCAGGAATATAGCTGTACATGGCAAAACATTTTTTTTAGTATACTATACAATACATATTTATATATTCATTCATAATTGCCCAAAGACACCTTTCTGAAAAAGGCTATGCAACCTCTTACAGGTACAGTAATAGATATATATATTTTCTTTCTTTCTTTCAAACTGTTTGCCATTTCCCGCGTTAGCGAGGTAGCATTAAGAACAGAGGACTGGGCCTTTGAGGGAATATCCTCACCTGGCCCCCTCTGTTCCTTCTTTTGGAAAATTAAAAAAAAAAAAAGAAGAGAGAGAGGAGGATTTCCAGCCCCACGCTCCCTCCCCTTTTAGTCGCCTTCTACGACACGCAGGGAATACGTGGGAAGTATTCTTTCTCCCCTATCCCCAGGGATATATATATATATATATATATATATATATATATATATATATATATATATATATATATATATATATATATATATTCTCGATATAAACACTTATGAAAGGCTTCTAACACAGTTCCCTATCATGAAACATAGTTGTAGTTCAAAGCTCTGGTATCATTACTGTTGTTCCAAACTTTCGCTTTCATTCGTGTCAAATTCCTTCTTGTCTTCCGAATCCTCCGTATTCCTCGGAGTCCTCGCCGACGCGGAAGTCCTGACCACGTCAAAACCCCCGGGGATCGTGACGTCACGGTGAAGCTGTAGCGATGAAATTCCTTTTAACATGTGTTGCTTGCTGGGAGCAACTGATGCGCTTACAACGGTAGAAGGGTTGGAATATGCTCTTACTTGACCAGAAATGTGTTCATACCTGACTAAAAAATATGCTCATATCTGTCCAGGAATATGCTCGAACCTGACCAGCAATGTGCTCCTGACCAGAAATATACTCGAACTAGATCAAACATAAGAATATACTCCAAACTGACCTGAAATATGCTCCTACCTGCCTAGAGATATGCTCAGATGACAAGAAATATCATGCTCCGACCTGAATAGAAATATGCTTGTATCTAAGAAAAAAAAAATGCTAGTATCTGATATGAAATATGCTCGAAACAGACCGGAAATATACTCCAACCTGACAAGATACATAACTCGCAACTTGACGAGAAAAGAAATATGGTCCTACCTGACCAGATATAAAACCGAAAAAAAAGTAACCAAGTATATTTTCTTCGATAAGGTACTTGAGAAAAGTAAAAGTAGTTTAAATTCGAAGTACTTGAGTAATATAAAAAAGTAATTCTCGAAATAATCAACTTCAGCAGATTAACAAAGTACTATCGCTACTTCGTTACTTACAGCCATCGACCACAAAGAATCATATTTTCACAGTAATCGCTACGCTAGTACACCCGTAATCGCTACGCCAGTACACCACGGGTTCCAGTGTTTAGTATCCTCTTCCTCTCTCATTTAACATCAATTGCTACGCTAGTACACCACAAGTTCCAGTGTTTAGTACCCTCTTCCTCTCTCATTTAACATCCCCTTGTGGTCTTTTCCATCACAACCTAGTCGTATTTTCAAAATGTTTATCACCATAGCATGAACATTTCGACTCACTTCCGTCGCTCGATTTCAAGATTCTATCACCTTCATCTTGACTTTTTGGCCCATATTGCTGAATAAATGTTCAGTCAACCCCTTGAACACGTCAGTACAACCCTCAACAAGCATGATGATCGTACTGAGATGTTCACGGGGGTTAAAGAGTACATAAATGTAACCACTACGAGTCGGGTGTTTTGAGTTGTGGATTTCTAAACTAAACCAAATTCCTTTCATTAAATTTCACCGCAACTTCACAAAGTCCGCTCGTCTTTCATCACCAAGTGCCGCTGCTCAACACGGTCACCATACGCCAAGTGGCACCCACACCAGAACGGCGTGTTAGCAAAGGCACACTGGTCCTGCCGCTGCAACACTACTGCCGCCAGCTGCTGGTGCCGCCCAGGGTGATGGCGGGCGGCGGCGACGGCAGTTAAGTGCGTATACAAGGTCGTCCTAGCTGACAGCATGACACTCCAGGCACACCCAACCACGGAACGCTCGTACACACCCAACCAGTGCTTGTAGGAGTAGCAACAGCAATAGATGACCAGTGTACAAAGATCAGTACCCAGTATCAAATTTGGTTTGTCCTCCAATATTTTCCCGTTAGGCTGTGCTCTGGAGAGTTCTTTCCCTACAACGTAGTTGAGCTTTGGTCCTGTTTCACCTTCTCATGTCCTTCCCGACATGAAAAACCCGCTCCATTTAAATAGCCAGGCTTCCACATACGCGCTACAGCTTAAGATTACTTTTACCGCCTTCCTACTTATTTCTTTTACAGCTGTGGCCCATTTCTTTTTAAGTATCATGTAATGCCTGGCTTCCGAGATTAACACCTGAATCATAACGAAAACGAAATAAAGTTACAGTTGATTAGATTTCGGCTGATATATCCACGGTTAATTGCGCGCTACCAACTGAATCTGATACTCCAGGCAGCCAGCAATCCGGTCACCCAGAACCCGATTACCGGCTCTTGATGGGATTACGCTCCTCATCCAAGCTCTGTGATGGGAAATCCGGATTGTTTGAGGACGATTCATCCCTCGGGCATGATGGCCCGAGACATTAACCTACCCTTTATGGGTCAAGTCAAAAGGTTAGGCCACTTTCTCAAGGGTTTTAACCTAGGTGCTCCAGGAATAATAACTTGTACGATAGCAAGAAGCCATCGCCGTGCCAGCCTGCAGTTTGTGCCACTTTTTTTTTTTCTCTCTTCAGATAGTGACACGCCGCACGGAAATCCCTCCCATCACTTATGAAGCATTATCGCCAGGAGCACGGAATAATAGCACACCAGTGAAATTATGATACAATTAAGCCCCATCACTAAATCAGACTCCCGTCAACTTGGTCTTGCACAGATGCATAGGATCGGTCGGTTAAGTTGGCACTTAACGGTACGTGCAAGGATGGTAACAAATCCAATTTTCTAATTTAGTCCAGTAAATTAGAACGCATTTCTTTGATATACATCAACTGTGAACTCGTGTGCTAAGCGCGTAAGCAGGGCCTAAAATGGCTGCCATTCCAAATACTTAAAAGTAAGATAATGATTATCAATGGGATATCAATCATTTCTATGACAACACTACTAAAGATACTGAAAAATCATGAATGTGGCGACATTATGTCTAATTCAAATAGCCTTGAAAAAAAAGTAATTCAAATATGGTAACCGAAAAGGGGAAAAAAAATAACTAATGATGTTTATTTATCCATCTCCATATCGTATTATCATGCATGATATTTCACCAGTAGAGTACGTGGTAGGCATTAAAACAGCTGAAAACTAATTGTAATTTACGCAAAAGTACAGCGACCAATTTAAACAGATTACATAGAGTTCTGATAATCTGAGCAACATCACAGTGAGTAACCAACGCCGGGGTTAAAGACCACCTGAGAGCAAGCCAGATAATATCAGAGGTCAGGTAGGATCAGAGAAAATTACAACCTTGAGCACTTGTCTCCTCCCGTACATAATACGCGCGGGTCAAGGATCATGGTAGGGATTCATCAACGCCCTCCACTACCAACGTTTATCACCCTCTGTATTCATATCCATATCAGCTTACCCAACCTTTGGGATCCGTGGTGCAAAGGTCTTATGTTTTCAACACAGTGGGTCTCCCGTGGCGCTACAGGTTCTTCACAATGATGTGAAAGTGGCATATTTTTCTTAGTTTCTTTGAAATATTTAAATCCTCAGACCAAAACGAACGTAATAACCATCTAACCTATCCTAAACTAAAGAAAAACCTAACCAAACTTCCTTTCGCGATAGAAAAAAAAAAGACTCGCAGAGGAAAGACAAGGAGATGGCTGGAACATTAAAATTACATCCACTCTCTGATTACCCAGGGAATGTGCATGAACCATAGAGCATTATCTTGATGACTAGGGCTAGCGAGACAGGAAGCACCGGCTCGCTGACTTCTAATAATGATGGGCGTAGCGACGGGAACGGCTCCGCCATCGCACTCGACACCCGTTAAAAAACTTTGTCGCTTTTCCTGTATTTGCATAACTCGAGTGAAAAACCCGTTGCTTTTCCCGTATTTGCAGAACCCACGTCGAGCGCCTGTAACGACTTACCCAACCCACAGCATGTGAACTGGTTCATAAAAGTGACTGCCTGTACCAATTTGCCCACGGTACAGCAAAGTGAGGTGGTACATAAAAGTGATCAACTGTACCTATTTGCCCACGCTACAGCGTGTGAGCTGGTTTATTACCGTGATTAACCTGCATAAAACTTTTGATCTGCTTGTAAGAGGAGAAGGATACGAACCCAACCAGAGAATGACGCCTTAATTCTTGGAGGTAAAGGAGGCGAAACCTTTCAGAGAAATCATGAGCGAACGTATCCATCAACAGCGAACAACATTCATATCCATGTACCAAACACAATATCATTATTGTTATCATTATCATTACTTTAACGGACAAGGAGGTGAGAAGCATCTCACGTTTCATACGGGTAAAAATTTTCCTTTACCTCAGGAAATAAAATGCGTTTATGAAAGCATGATAACATTTTCTGAGAACGAGCCTTCGGTAAAGGCTGTCCCCACATTACTGGACTTGTGTCCATACATTCAAGCTTTGAGGTCATTTACAGATACATGCACTGAACATCCAGGTTACACATGTTCCAATCGGCCTAAAAAGAGGTTATCTACCTAAGGAATATATATATTTTTCATTTACATTTTCCGGGTGCAACGTACAGAATGCAAAGATACTAGCCTAGTTTCATTCTGAACAAGTCTCTTATTTTGCCTATATGACACTATCAGTGAGCTTAATAGTTTAGTGTGGGTAACATTTGTAATGTATACCTATATCAGAGTAATACCATTTACGTCTAAATCTCCGCGTACTTGAGATGTATGTATATACCTAGAAGGGTCCTATATCTATATCATCATATTTTTTAGTACCTATTTTCCCTTCCCTTTTGTTTATAAAATAATTGAATTAACTTCTGAATATAAAGTACTTGTATTTCGTATTATAAACATAATACTTAAGTTTTCCATCCGTGGGTAAAATACCTGAGTCTTCCCTTTGGTATACAATTCACTCTAATATTCATTTTGCATATAAAATACTTGAGTTTTCCCTCTTGCATAAGAAATACTAAAACCTTCTAGAACCTCCCTTATGTATATAAAATATTTGAGTCTTCCCTTTTTGTATAAGAAATACTGAAGCCTTTTTTTTTTTTTTTACATTAAATACCTAGGTCCTTTAAGCTAGTCTTAGTCTTTATCTAAAACTGTGGAGACTACCACTGCACCGTGCGGTTAATAGTGGTTTTACTACCGTCTACCACTGCACCGTGCGCTCAACAGTGGTTTTACTACCCAATTCTAGATCATCAATATGGTAACTCCTGAGGTTTCGTCACGCAAAGTCCCTTGCAACGGATGGTCTTTGAGCAAGCAAAAACTGTACTCTGCATAGCTGATTTAAGATGCGTCCCCTAACAACTCCAACGAAGTGTTTCCTGATCGTTGGTAAAAATTCTCTCTTGGGTCACATGCACCTCTCTAACTATAACATTTACTGCCAGGGAACAAACTGTGAACGAGACACGCAAATATGGCAGCTATACCGTCCTCTTATCTGACCCTGGCCTTGGATGACGAGGCATCTCCAGGTATGCCTACGACGACAAAGGCCCCCAGCCGTTAGCATACCCGCCGCTGTGGCCGTGACATGGGGGCCCGAGGCGCGGCCTCAAGCTTAGGACTACCTCACGACGCCACCCTTCCCACCCTCACCGCCCTCCATCCTTCTTCCCTGCCGCCCAACTCCCTCACTAAACCGTTGAACATTCACTGGGTCTCCAGGAGCCTTTAATGGTACATGGTAAATGCGAGTGGTGGTGATGGAGGTCTCGGTGGAATGGATATTCCAATATACGAATGAATTTCACGTCTATACTACCGATATGACCGGGACGCGAGGTCATCCTTGGGAACCGCTGGTCTTGAACCAGGGAGAGGTCTTAGCCACGCATCGAGCGACCTCCATCCATCTCTGACAACTATTCATCGTATCAGCATGATATTTCAAAAAGGTTTGGCCATACAAAGGCATACAGACAGCAACACCCCATTTGGTCCTTTCGAGGCTGTTTGCGAGAACAGGATAGTTAAATGCACCAGAAGTAAATATATATATATATATATATATATATATATATATATATATATATATATATATATATATATATATAACGTGAAGAAATAACTGTATCCTTATTATGCAACTAAAAAAGCGCAAATAATGACAGTCGCAGACCATTGTTAAGTTTATTCTTAGAACGTATCTATGCTACTGTTCATAACTAACTGGTATATCATTCCGTATGTTAACAGTCCTGCTCATAGGAAAACAAAATCCCCCCATACGAGTCTATATCCAATGCTACGAGTGAAATAATACTAATTTAGCTTTAAAATAGCTGCTTAGATCAAGCAATAGCTGTACTGACCATTCTCTTGTAATTCTTATACTTAAATACGAGTTAACGAAACTTTCATTATATCAACTCGGCTTTCACATCCTGGTCTACTTTCAACACAAAACCATTACCCTATACTTTGTAGATGTGTGGTCGATGTTATCGTGTCCATGCCAGAATACTAGTATAACTAGGAGAAACCCAACACCTGAGCGGCCTGAGAACCCATATCCCCGTCTTTAAGCCAGCCGGGTCACGCCCTCCATGACCTCCCCGTGACACAGGGCGTGGTAACGTCTTCAGGGCTTTATGACCCACCACTAACGCCCCAACATCAACTTCAACTAGAGAAGACAGTGTGGTAATTCCTGTAAGAAACACTCCCACCCCCCTCGCTGGACTGTATATATATATATATATATATATATATATATATATATATATATATATATATATATATATAAATATACATAGAGAGAGAGAGAGAGAGAGAGAGAGAGAGAGAGAGAGAGAGAGAGAGAGAGAGAGAGAGAGAGAGAGAGAATAAAGATTAGGCTATGATTTTTTAGTCCATATCAAATACTTGAAACGTACATATCAACGCAGGGTCGTCCTCTAACCCGGGCCTTCGTCTGTGGTCTGCTCCCGCCCCCCGCCCGACCTTCCGTCTGTGGGTCTGCTACAGCACGAAGGTTGCGTGTGAGGAAACACGATCATGTGTCTTGGATAGACGGACCCAGTCAACCCACGTCAAGCGTCTCTCTCTCAGGTGTCACGGCCTCAAAGATAACCCTGATACTATTCATTCCTTGACTAGTTAATCTAACCAGTCACTTAGGGGGAGATTATATCGCAAGTCAACGAGCTAAAACAAGCCTCTCGTGTACCTACGGCAACATACTAAAACTTTAAACAGTCTAACGTCACCGTACCAGTTACTCCATGTGAATGGAATTTTCTACCGGTGGAATTACCTTGGGCGACACGACGCCACAAAGCTACAGATGAGTCCCAGGACTGCCATCAACGGATGGTTAAATACAGTGGGCTGAGGGATGGTTGTGCGAAGCTTGGCTGAGGACGCCTCCTCCCGTTGTGTGCAGGTCGAGGATCACCCACAACCTATCTTAACTTGAAGTTTCCTCGATGGTAACTAGTCAAACCCTCGCCTATCAATGTAAGTCACAAATATCACTTCTTAACTCCGCGAGGTAAAGGAGTCTTGTTTTCACTCTTGAAACCACAATAATAATGAAATTTACAAATTGATACACATAATAATGGGTCAGAACGTACTAATAAATGTGCACTATCGATATCGATAAAGAGGTAAACTGGCTATGGAAAGCTCATTTAGATAAGAGTTACTATTACTAAGCTGACACAGCCAACAGCAAAGCTGCCACCCATCCACACCAGGCCCCGCTAATTAATGCTGCCCTTCTCTCTCCCATCCCAAAGCTGGAGGAGGTACCTGCCCTTGCCCCAGGCCCTGAATTACCTACCATTACTACGAAGGAAGTGGGATCCCTAGGCTGATAGGCTCATCCCGCTAACGTGTAGAACAATATCTTGTAAAATATGACACCAACGCTACCGTAGGGTAAGCTGTTAGGCTGGACAGATGGCGAGAGACGAGGGCGGCGCCACTACAGGTCTGAAAGTCATCACTATATTTATGAGAGATCCAGTTAACAAAACATCAAAACCTGCATCATGGCACGTTGCTGGTTTGTAGTTTTGATGACTCAAAACAAGATGAATGCGGAAATATCTCTACAAAATCGTTCATACTTCTGCTGCATACTTTCAACACCTAAAGCTGTCACCATTATGAAAAATAAGAGCGACTTTGGATTATTAATTCACCGAATGAAGCTGGATTGGCAGGAAAAGGCAAGCCAGGGGCATAAAACTTTCACCCACGCAGAAAGAAAGCGAGGGAAACCCCTAAGGCCTGGGTGAAGCTTTCTATGTTCCATAAATGGTGATACTACCCCATCCCCAGTAGGGTTACCAAAAAAGCGTTTGTTGCAACAAGGTTTTGTTGCGTATTGTAACTAAATCAAATCTTCATGACGTAAAGAAAATTGGTCTAATCTAAAGGTAACATTGTGTAAGGCTTCTGTTTGTCTAGAAAGTAATCAAAGTAATCGGCTACACTGTACAATAATCGCAATTACACTTCGATTTTCCTTGCAATAATAGCAGATTACATCCCATCAAATTCATGCCTGAACCAATTCATATTCACGGCGTTTCACAATTCACTTCGCAACAATATAAATTCTATTAGTTAATGGAATGAGACAATTTAGCATGAAATGACATATGATTGTCTCTTATTATTATTCAAAATACGAAAAATAAATTGAACTACAGTTGGTTAAAACCGATATTGATTTCTGATTTTAATCGAAGTCTGTAGTGCGAGTAACAAAGAACCATTTTTTCACTATTGGAACGATGCCCACGATCCTCATACCGCTGTTTTCGTCAGTATTTTCCAACGTAAAGCGATCATCGCAAGACATGGCTGCCATCCTAACCGGTACAGATCTATGCTATCATCTGTAGCCCTCACCGGCAATGTACTGCGGAGCACACTACCCTGACAGAACCTTAACTCACAATGGGGGTCTAAATCATCTCCCGTCTGGCAACGCAAGATACTCGTCGGAGTGTTCTGGAATTTGCTACCCCCTAAGCAGTTGATGGTGAGGGCGCCCCTTCCATTACACATGAGAGAGAGAGAGAGAGAGAGAGAGAGAGAGAGAGAGAGAGAGAGAGAGAGAGAGAGAGACTGGTGAGTCAACGACCTTATCTAAAGTGTGAAGAAGCAGTTCAAGAGTTAGTCAAACTGTGAGTACGTTAAAGCCATCCCTTCGCAGTAACTCAGGGACTTCGCAACGAGATGTGTTAGTGTATCATGGGACACCACAAACCCGGGATATGTGACCTTGGAGTGGCCCTGACTGGGGATATGGAATTCCGCTAACTGCGCGACCCCTTAGCCTAACTAGTGAAAGTCTGGAAGTCTGCCCAGCACGGAGATGTCTGCTAAGCTAGGCTACCTGGCCGTGTTGGTCTGAGAAGGTTCGAGTAACAAGTTATTTGATTGGTTATATGAGATTATCTTTATCCTCAGGATGGGTAGATCGTTTGTAAAAGTGGAAATTTATTGGAAATCGTAAGTGTTGTACCATAAATGTACTTAGAAGCAAAACAAAGCTCTCTCTCTCTCTCTCTCTCTCTCTCTCTCTCTCTCTCTCTCTCTCTCTCTCTCTCTCTCTCTCTCTCTCTCGTCCGTAAATCCCTTGAACACGTCGCCATTATCCTTGGATGGCCTAGCCTATGACCTGACGACCCCAGAGGACGCACGAGTACGTTTGGAGAGATCACTTTCAGGACGACCACCACCTCCCGGAGGAGATATACCGCAAGCCATAAATACAGGCTCCACTTTGAGTCCGAATGTCTTGTTTTCCTTTCCATTTGCGTGCACGGCATAATGAGGCCTTACTAAGCTGTATGATTATAACAGTTCATCAAAGAGGTGGCCAACTTACTCCCCAGTAAGGTACATGACCGATACATAATAAGTCTTAAAAAAGCTGGCTAGTTTGCCCTCTCCCCCTATCATCAAGCATGAGTGGGTGTATACATTTCCACATTGTTCACAAAGTTCAGGACGAGAAAATATCTGTCCACATAATAACAACCAGGTCGAGGCTGCCTCAAAATTCTCTTGTCCTCCTTAGACACCACGAGCATTTAGCTATCAGTGGAAGAATGGTAGGAGTGCTCCTCGAGAATTTAGCTATTACTGGAAGAAGGGTAGAAGTGCTCCTAATTGAAGTCAATACAGCGTAGATTTTTTTCTAATTCGTGCAAGACGAAGGGTATCAACCTCCCCACCCAAACACACACTCTTGGTTCAGGATTGGCTACTGCCACAACCTATCATTACGCAGGGTCATCGCAGTTTATGGACCTCAGGTCATGTTATAATGACAAGGTCGCTGTCCTCACGAGAGGAAAATATCATGAGCACCGGTAATCATAAAAACAACGACCAACTGACACGACATATTGCGAACACCCCCTAAGCTCCTTGAGCATGACGTTTCGACTCTTGAAGATAACGGCCTAGTCTTTGACGTGACCCTTTAGGGCCAAATCAATGGGCAAATCATCAAACCTAAGGGTCATAGCCGACGTAAAGGGTCTTATCTATCTTTATTTCCCCTACTCTCATTCATATATCCACTCTTCGATTTTCAAAAGCAGAAATACTCCTACTATTAAGCTGTTTTACCTACAAGTTCAGACAACTGTGGCTAAGAAGAAACCAGCAACGAGAGCCAGAACAATCACCCATCTTCACCATTAACTTTTTCGTCCAACCATCAGTCCGACGAGTCATTCTTCCGTCTGTACCACTTGATTTCCTTCTGGCAGCCTTTACAAAACCTTGAAGGAAAGAACAGCTAAATTCTTCCCAGCAGGATGGACCCGTGCATCAACCCCTTGGTGGCAAATACCAACTTTCCGGCACAGAGGGAGGCTCCGCAAGCACGAACCTTCCCTCCCATGTGACTCAGCGGCAGCCGCCTTGGCAGGCGCTGCCGACCGGCGGGGATTGTTTACTACCACTGGAAGCCCTGAGCGTTCAAACATCGATTCTAAGGTCTCCAAGGTTTCCCCGGGGTTAAACGAGACAGTGGTTCCCACGGGTCGTCCCCTGGCTGTGGTTCAAGGCTTCGCAGGACTATTGTGAGAGTTCACAAGAATAATTTGAGGGTTATTACCCCAGCAGCCAAACCAGTCCAAGTGTCCCTAATCCATTCACGCAATATAGTCTCTACGAGGACTATATATGTCACACTGTCTAACGAATACCTGTACAACTGAGTTTAATACGAAATAAATGTTACATAAAATGTGAAACGTGATTTCCTAAGAATCTTTCGGTGGATTTATCCGAACCTACATCAAAATGTAGGTTATAACTTCCAAGAGGCGTTGGGAGTCAACTCCCCCTTTTCTACCGCCATAATGGAAAAAAAAATTACTGATACCGACACCAACTTATACGGCAATTTACTTCAATTTTCAAAACTCAGACACCGACTATCCAACCCACGTACAAGTATACGTTTTACAAAGTTATAATTCCATTCAGTAAATTACTATTTTAGCACAAATCATCTGTATTTGCTTAATTTAGCCATTGTGACCCACATCCTGGACCCTTTAAGAACTCTATATCGTTTGCAGCGGTGACGCCTACAGGATGGAATGAAAAAATCAAAGTAAGGCAAACCTAATACAATGGAGTTCGCAGAAAACGGTCAATATCCACGCGTGGCTTGTGTATTCTCACGGTAACGTCACATGAGCTCCACTTGTCCTATGCTTATTTAGAAAAATAAAGCCTTGTAAATCAATTACTTGATCGCCAAAAGATGGCCGGCCACCTGTCTCATTATACCAACCTTAAGTGCCACCACGGAGAAAAAAAATAACGAACAGCTTGCAAGTAATCCAGTTTGCCTTTATCATACCTAAATTAAATTTTGTTATATTTCCTATGTTATTTTCAATATTTGAAACAAAGAAATTCTTTCTCGAGTCCAGTGCATGCAAACCGTTCGTCACTAGACTGCATGGCATGACATCATAACACAAAACATTTATTTGTGTAATGAAAATATTCATGTATATTCTATTCATCTGAGAATGAGAGAAGGGGTATTCATATAACCCTATCATGCTGTGTGTAAAGCAAGAATCCTCTGACAAGCGGGGAAAAGTCAGCACTGTTGATGAAAACTCTGGCGATGTCTCCACCCACCACCCAGCCAACGCCCGCAGGCACCCGCCCCAGTTCGTCAGATAAACCCCTCATACACGCACCATCCACGACCCTACGCATTCCCTCTCAGGTGCCTAACACGGAAGGATACCTGGATAATCAGAGACTAGATAAAGGGAAGAACTGAGATTTAGCTTCATGGCCAAGTTTCGAAACCTACAAGTTAGAAGACCTAACGATGGAAGTCAATGCTGACAAAGTTGAAAAAAAAAGGGAATAAGGAAAAGGAAGACATAAATGGCAGCGGATCAGGAGGGGTGAGAGCCTGAAGGAGGAAAAAAAAAAAAAAAAAGGTATGCTAACGCCGCAGGCGCACGCCAAGCTCTCGTTTCCTCACCTCGCTCAGGGAATCCCACCTTCGTGCCCGACACCGCCGCCCTCCCTTCACGTAATGAATAAAAACATGCACGAAAAACATAAAGCCTTATTTTCAAGGGCGATGGGGGTGTTCTGTTTCTGCATAAGACGAGAACTTAAGGTTGAAGCATTTAACTACCCAAGACCTGTTCCTATTCAACCTGATAACATAAATCACTTTTAATCCAGCAAAATGCCTATCTCTTTCTAACATGCCACTCTCACTCAACTCAGTCTCTGTCGTAACAACAGCTCTATCTGATATTCACAACACCTAATATTCGCCCACCAGTGTCTTTATGGGCTGGGTTAAGATGATTCAATCCTGCCACAGAAAAACTTTATGTGATCTGATATTCTTCAGTCCTATAGCTTCCGAGCGTTCCTGCTGCAATGCAGCCTCTATCTTGGCTTTCACAGGCAACAAACCCAATTACTTCCCTACCTAACATGAAAATGAATATATATCGCCGTTCTCATAGAGGGGTAAGTCTGCAACATTTCCTGTACAGGCAGCGTATCCCCGGTGTGAGGCAGTACGCCCTGGGTGACGCACGCCACCCACCGAAGACAAAGAGCCGGGGATAAAACCATTATTCCAGCCGCCACCCACTTTATCCCCACCAGCCCCTCCGTTTCCCACAACTGAAGCTCCTAAGCAGTAAAACATTTCGCAAAACAAGCATAACTTTTGCAGGTTTATTCGAGGAACGAAGAGGCAAGCATTCAGTAAAAACCCCAAAAGCTCACAATAATAATTCTTTTTTCTGTAACTCTAAAGGTCGGCCAGCAATGCCATTTTATTGAAATCTATGAGCAAATACAATCACCACATTTTCATTAAGAGTGTCATGTTGACTTCTGATTTCCAAGGCAAATATTCGCTCGCTAAAATCTGGCAGTCTGAACGCATGTATGTTCTACTATACAATCATTTTGAACTAAACCGTTGGGCTAACAAGTCACACTACGTGCGAACCCCATGGAGTCAAACTTACCCATCCACCCACTGACACGGTAAATGCCACCTCTGGCTTTCTAATCAACTTTCATACGTATAATACGTACACCATTATTGCACACACACACACACACACACACACACACACATACAACTACGGTCATTAGAAAGCTTGTAGAGGCGGACTTTCAAGCGCGGGACCAGCTGCATCACCTCGATCACCGAGGGCAATTCCCTCCCCATTGTATGCTGTAAGTTTCCTACTTTTTGTTACCCAGTTACCCACTGCCCTTCACTGTAACTGTATTTTCACTCACACAACCGACCTCGGTTTCAACCTCCTGTTCCTTTTACCTCACCCAACATACTGAACACCAACATCATCCGTCTCCATATTCTCGTTGTTGCTTCACCTTATTAACTCATCAGCTAGTCCCTGCCCAGGCGCTATCCAAGATCAGTAAGGTCCAGTCAGTAACAAAAACTGTTGATGGTGGTAGTGGTGATGGTTGTGGTGGTGGTACTGGTGATAGTGGTGGTGTTGGTGATACAGGTGATGGAAGTAATGGTACTGGTGATAGTGAAGTTGGCAAGTGTGATGGTGGCACTCGTGGTGCTGGTGTCAAACCGGTTTTGCTCGACATCTGCATTGGCAATATCACAAGCAGCATTTTCTCTTATCTACCTGAAAGATATTAATCTCAACGTGTGTTAAGGGACAAACAAGTGCACGGTGCATTTGTGTCTTAACAGTGTAAGGAAACGGTTCGGCCGAATGTGCTTTTTTTTTTTAATAATCTACCACGACAAAAATCTGAAAATCAATGTTACAAATATACTTCTAGACTCTGACCTCCACGCATACCCACGTAAGGAGCAAAAATTAAGTTTTCACCGTGGAGCAACAATAATAAAATTGTTAATCTACCATATCACTAATACGACCACAACACCTGTAATGACAGTAGACGTTATCCATCAAACAACAGGTACTACCACAACGCCAGTAATGATATCAAAGGCTATGTAACACACCACAAGGACTACAACAGCATCAATAATGATAGCACAGGTTAGCCACCATAACACAAGTTCTACCACAACATCATCAGACCACTTATTCACTCATATCCACTACCTCTTGTATTTTTCTAATGCAATGCACACGATCCTTGGGTACTTTGGCACGGCCTTGCACCTGGTCACGCCATACCCAAGAGTCGTAACCTCGTGTTAACTATACCGAAACCCTTGTTAATATACATCTTATTTTTTCTATTTTACACTACACTGAAGAAGATTACATACATATGTATTTATCTTTTGCAAAGTAGGTCATAGCATGGACAAAAGCATGTTCCACTCATGTTAGGAAAAACAGCAAAACCCACCCTGATTTTTACAATGCGTTACGCATTACTTAAACCTGATCTTACAAACCTTACAGAGCGATGAATACGCGTAAGTTAACGATAACTTTTGCACAACGCTTGTCCCTCAGAACTTATTAAGATTTGTAAGGCATCGAACTACATCTAACTTATCACACATAGGCGTCAGAATGGACCCGGGTATTCGGTGTTGTAACGATTAATGTTTTCTTACCCATACACTGTGTCAACATAATTCAGCAAGGGAGATGAGGGGGGTTGGCGTTTTTCGTATACTCTACAATTAATAGCCTATGAATCGCACTAATACCTACACCACAATTGGAGGAATAAATCATTGACTATCACTGCGCTCGGGACATTTACCACACTACCATAACAATTACTGCAATTTTGAGGCTTCAGAAAAAAAAGAGATAAACAAATCCCAGAAGTTCACCATGAATATGAGATGATGTACTACATTCAAGTGTGGAATACTGATAGCGTACCTTTATCTGTCAAATATACACTAGCCATCATTCACCAGTGTATACGCGTTATGGGACTTTAGACAGTTGCCAGGATGATAGAATTGAGTTTAATATAACTAATACTATTGTGCTTTTACATATCATTCTGAGCCACTAAAAAAAATCGCAAGAAAATAAATACACTAAATATTCTACCGGTTTTTTTTTTTTTTTTTTATCAAACAAGCCGCATTCTTGCTATATGGTCAGGGTTCTTATGTTGGCCATACGGCAAACCTCATATGAAATTTGAGTAAACGCCATTGGGCAGAAAATCAACCCCACCAACCAGTTACTGCACAGTCCGAACCCAGTCTCTGTGACATAAACTTCGCCAAAGTTAACATAACGGCACACTTTATAAACTTGGTAAATGAGGTTAGGTCACCAATTCTCGCCACACAAGAGAAACTAACTGCAGTTTGAAGTCGGTCGAGCAGCCTAACTCGCCCCGCGAGGAACGGTTATGCATTTGACTTGCTAAAGAAACATTCAAAACTGACATCACGAAGATGACCATGGTTAAAGTATAAAAGTTTTCCTCTAAGACATTATCTATTCACAACTATCTCTTACTGTTTGATATATACAACCGCAGTGAAGAGGAAATCTCAAAAGAAGTTGGGTCCTGATGAGCACGCTTACCCAGTGACACCAACCCATTAATCTAGTGTTTTTAACACTCCTCAACCACAATCAAACCATCAGTCACAAAACCAGAAAAAAAATCTATAAATGAATATAAATCGTTACATCTCCTCCCATTCATCATCATGACAACAGGCAACACCACCCATACGATGTGTCAAACCCGGCGAAAGCCTAGCCCAGAAAAACACACCTGTCGCGCTGTCCCGTTGCCCCTCTGGTTCCTTGGCTCGGGTTCAAAGCATCTCCCGGTACGGCAAACACCCTGGTCAGTTCCACCTCATCATAGTTCGCGGAAAATCTATAAACAAAACCTCTGAAATCGTAGAAACTGTCACCTCACTTCTCTGTAGATGATACCAACGACAGTCACACTAGAACACATAAAGCAACAGCAACATGCACCTCCTGGTACTTGTTGATACAGCAAAACTGTCAGTCCGGTAAATATTTTCTTGGTCAATCAAAAGCACGGCATATCATTTTCTTAGTAATAAATAAATGACTAAGAAATTGAACTATGTCCCACCGTAATTTCCATATATATATATATAATCTCAAGCGTTGTACTGAACAGGAAATGGAAGTAGGATAATTAAGGTTACAGGACTAAAACGTAGCCTAAAAGGTCTCTTGGAACATAAGTCAAGAATGAGGACAAGTGATGAGGCAGGCCTGAAACAACACAGCTGGCGAGAAGGCCCAGGATGTGAGAGCAACAGGTGGGCAGATCAGAGATTTTATGTTATACCTGAGGAGCACAAGATGTAATAGATTAGGGTATCAGACTTAACTTACACGTTGGTCTACCACTAAGCGATCGCATTAATGGATGTGTCCCTCCGTTCAGTTTGCCCTTTACGACAATGGTACCAATCAAACCTGAAGGTCGCATCATTAACTTGCAACTTAAGTGCAAAAAAAAAAGAAACAAAAAACTGCCGAACGCCAAACGGCAAACTTTTCCATCAATCCTAATGTTATTATAGCCTGAAATCATGTATACTCTCACACGAATTACCAACGCATTTCCCAATTTCCGGATGATTTTCCGTAGTACTATTTCCCTCTAAACCTGTTTTTGTCAGAGTTTTAGAGATAATTTGGCGATATTCTAATCATTGGCCAGCATTGGATATCTGACGAACAATGAAAGTTGTACAATATACTCACTAATAAACCGTTTCCTCAGTTCGCGAACAGTTGGCCGCAGGGGTGTATCTGGCGCCGGTTCTTCGTATCCTCCGATCGTCCAAGCCCATAGCACAAGCTTCCTTAACTCGTAGATACACAGCAGGAACATTGTCCTAACACTCACTCAACTCAGTACAACAACCGAGATATTCCCCCCCTTTAAATCTACGATGGGATGAACCTCAGGCGTGGGCCTCCGGCTCGCCGAGGTCAACACAGCCTGACGGGGACAGATCATGTGACTATGCGACCGCCTCTCCCGCGAAAAATCAGCTGCCTGCAAGCGCGCTGACTGGCTTACCAAGCCAAGGTAGGTGCCGCAGTCAACGAGAAATATTGGAATGATATACGAGTGGCAATTTTACCCTCTATAAATAAACTGTTCAATACAACTGGCATGATTTTACTCCAAAAGTAATGTATACGCTTTGCATAGTTTACATAGAAATGAATTCTCAAGAAGAAACTGTAAATATTCAAAATGTCAAAGCAAAGAGGGTGTTAGATGGAGACACGAACCTGGATCAATAGTTGCAAGCTAACCCTGCTATATACAGGAATTCCCACTGACTGGTACTGTCCATGCACCTGCTCATTGCCTCCATCGGCATACAAGAATCAACTATGATGTTATTAATATGTATGCGTTTATTTATTCACATGCCGGTACAAACTTACACCATTAGTAACGAAGACATGAAGGAGGAGGAGGAGGAGGAGGAGGTAGGTGGAGGAGGAGGAGGAGGATGTAAGTGTTGGAGGAGGACCACCTCACTCGTGACTTCTGACACAGCCTCAGGTTGCTGGCGGCTACCACCAGAGGGATACGAGACAGGAGACGATACACACACACACACCCAGCTCCTAGCTGGAAGACATCCTTCACTTTCCCGTTGGATTGTTACCCATACATTAACGGTGTGGGGGCAAGTCTACCATCATCTGTAAGCCAAAGAGAGAGTGATACTCACCTGAGGTCTTACAATCATCACTCCCTAATGGTGATGCTAAGGGAACATTGCTGGCCACTCTGTGGTGTCACTAGAGATGCGTTAATCATTCACACATCACATGCCGACAACCCCTATACCGGAGCGACGAAGTTGCTGCGGTGTGTATGTATGTACGTATGTGTGTGTGTGAGTGTGTGTGTGTGTGTGTGTGTGTGTGTGTGTGTGTGTGTGTGTGTGTTCTGGGGAAAGAGATTTACACGTGTACGTGTGTATGTTTCTCCGTCTCTTAACCTTGTATACATGTACCATGTTTTTATTCTTGTACTCACACACACACACACACACACACACACACACACACACACACACACACACAACCTAAGCCAGGTACCCACACACTACCTAAGCCAGGTACCCATCTATCAATCAGTCTCACGGAAAGGTTGAAACACCAGGGTTGATAGTGGGCCGACAACCTCGCCCAAGATTCGAACCCATGCAGACCCGACCCAAAATGGGTCCGTGTGTATGTGAGAATTTCTCCATCTATCTGTACTCCGGAAATGCGCAAGCTTCTCGCTGTCCCGCCCCTCACACACAAACACTAGTCTATTCTTTTCTTTATGCAAGTTCTATTTCTTTATGCAAGTTCTAGAGTACCATGTAAATTATGTAGATTATCATGTAAATAATCAATATACCATGAACTACGAAGAAAGAACATATCTTAATTCATATACCACGTTCACGGAATACATTTTCATAAAATATATCTCCATTCTTCTTAATTTAGACCTCACGTTCACAGAATACATTTTTCAAAAGCATATCTCCATTCTTCTTAATTCAAGTCTCACGTACACGGAATATATTTTCCTAAACTTAATTCTATTCTTGAACCTGAAAGTTACGTTTGCCAGTAATGCAGGCACTGCTCCAAACTTTCTCCTCATTATGTTATCATAAGATCCACAAGCTCAAATATCCCGCACCCATTCGCGCTAAATTTCTGACGCGTTGCGGCATTTCAATTACTTTGCAGGATCTAGAAATTTCGCTTCACACTTACTAGGCTCTTCAGTATGGCTGGTCGCAAAGTTTCAGAGCTGGTCTCGGTCCCCTCGAGTTGATGCAATCCTCCCTTTTTACTTCCATCATGACCGTGGCATCACCCGCAAACATATTCCCGTATGAACCAGGTCCTTTAGGAAAGCCATTTACGTTGATTAAGAAGAGCAATTGGTAACGGGACCAAACCTTGCGACACGTCATTGGTAACCCAAACCTATTTCAAGTAGGAATCTCCCACTTAATTCTGCCCGGTGATCTAGTGTCTTCACTAACCAATGTGGTACGGTATCAGATACAATCAGTCCTTATCTCTTATCTAAAATGGAGCTCATTCTTTCATTAGAAATCTAAAGGCTTTGTTACGCATGACCTTTTCCTGCATCCTTGCTGTCTTTCATCTCAGCTACGTTATCTCCTCAGCACGCAACCATACACGTGGTTATCTTGGCTGCAACATATTAATCCCAAGCCAACAGTGCATTCAGTGTTAAGGTTGTAAACAGCTTAAAGTTTAATTCTCCCTTGAGTAATACAATACACATTTGTATATCAACATTTGTATTAGACCCTAGTTCATAAAATTTTACCAGCATGCCAGGGAAGTTGACGGGCGCAAGGCAACTGTTGTGGTACCGTGATGTTTACGCCATGTTACAGGGTGTCCCAGAGCCCGACATATGCGTGTGGCTACCTTACCCCTCCTGATGTACGTAGTTGTCAAGAACGAGAGCCGTCGCTCATTATCCATATAATTATCAATCATGACCTTACACAATGCTGGTCTTAGCTAAACAAGTTACTCTAATACTAAACAAATTACTCTAACCAATCAATTCATGTAAATCATTAACACCTATGTATCATACACTCATACACTCACAAGATCCACAGTACATGTAATTCACAATCAGTCAGTGTGTGCACACAATGTAGCATCATCAATCCTTACAAGCGCACCGCGGCGGCCAGCCGGCACTTGAGCTACGCAGGACCACAGCTTTACTCTGGCCGCTCCTCTACCTCGTTCTAGGACCACAGCTTTACCCTGGCCGCTCTTCTAACTCGATCCAAGACCACAGTTTTACCCTGGCCACCCCCCGTATCTAGCTCCAATGCTGGTCCTGATGTATGAAGTGATAACAGTGCTGGTCTTAAAGTCCGGAGTGGTAACAGTGCTGGTGTTGACGTCTTCTCTCTTAAAAGATGGACACAGAAGCATTTTCGAGTTATTTCCTTCCATAATCCCGATGATAAATAACGTTTTCCCCACTTCACACTTTCCACTAGTTACAGTGGGAACGGCTTAATGGACTTCCAACTAAAATGCAGTAGATTATGTTCAAAAAGCGGTAACAGAAGTAACAGAAGTGTGACGAGATTATCTGGTGGATGACAACATGCACATGGAAGTAGATGAACAGATGTCAGGAACATAACAGACCTGGTGGTCACTGGAGTGGTTATCTGTTGGAGGAAATTAATATGACCCAGATTCCTACTCGAATGGTGAAAACCACAACTCCCCACGCTTTGATCTGCTTGACCACAATAAATTCTCTATGTACACTTATGTATGAAAGAAATACTTCAAAAGTAAAGCCTATTACATCAATATAAATCATGCTAATGTTCTCGTAGCAGGACAGAAGCCAGCACTACCATGAGTAAGGTACGAGGGCTTCCTCTCTCTCCCCCCACATCTCTCCCCGTACGTGGGAGTGCGGGAGGGATGTAGCCTTTGTCTGCCTCTCCTCCCATGACCTCCTCTCCCTCCCACCCAGCCCCAGGGCTCAACGGGCAAAGTTTCCCTTCCGCTCACTGGCCAAGCGTTCCATCACCACCCGTTGACATCTCATCTAACGGATTTTGAGCAAGAGTTACAACGGTTCCGTGTAGCACTAGACGTATATGAGGTGAAATGAAAACAGTTATTCTGAAATTTATCCTAGAGACCATCTGTGCTGCGCGCGCACAAATTCGTAGTCACCATATTTTACCAAATAGCTATCAAATTCCTGAACATTTCTTGAGAAAAGAACTGTCATATCCGAGGATAACAGAAGCGAAAGAACAGCCGCTTCTCAAGAGAGCGAGTCAATTCTTAGAGTTGCACATGCTCGGCTGACACACACACACACACACACACACACACACACACACACACACCTTGCAGGGCATCTGGCCAGCTGTTCTGCACATGTATTTTCAAACGATAAAACCAAACATTGCAAATGTGATAACGATAACAAACACTGAATAAAATGAGTACATCTTCACTGTCATTTACTGAGCTGTCACTGACACAAAAATTAAGTAATTTGTAATGTGTAGGCAAGACCAACTTCAAAACACTGATACATTTCAAAACCAAAAAAAAAATGCTTACATAAACATTACAAATGTGCAATCGATGACTGTACTACCTAATTTGGGACACCTTCGACAACACCACGTAAAACACTTTCAAAGCCATTCGAAGACACGCTGGGTCATTCTGGTGCCCACTAAATTGGATAATTGCCAGTGCCTTCTCGTCCGGGTAAGACGCAGTCAAGCGCGGCAGGCGTAACCAACGGGTCAGGTTGGAGTCGATGGCCGAGCGCGCACCTCAACATGCACTTGTGCCCAGCGGCCAGTCCTGAACCCTACCCTGAGACGTCACAGGCAAGATTTTCCTAGTAGGTAGGGGAAGAGACTAACCAAATTTGACGGAACCTTCAACTGGTCGAGCGCTTTCAATATATAAGCAATGAAGAAAACCCTTAATATATATACTCATTACGTAAAGGATGGTCCACTCTATTCCTCTGCTACAAATACTTTTTTTTTTTTCATCTGAAGATTCATCGTTCCAAAGTCCTTAAGCTTGATTAGGTAAGGCTCGGTTAGAATACACACCTAACCTAATCGTTCCTATACTAACCCAACCTCACCTAACATAGAAAAACGTTGGGTCTTTTTCTTCTAGACGAGGAGCGCCCATGGCTCTACGCCTCTGAGCTTCGGTAATATAATTCCAAGCTATCATTTACTAATTAACGCACACCAAATAAAGAAGGGGAAGAGGGATAAACACCATATTACCTTTCCAGAATAGTATACAGAATGGATCCATTCACCTACTGAAGGTAACGTAAAAACAAGAGTGAGGCCAGCAGGGAATAAGAAACCGCACGAACCGTCTTTGCTTGTAAGACAATCCAACGAGATTTACGAACATCTGTGCTAACACACACGCGCGATATTTCGAAGTGATACAGTGTAACCCATATAATGCGTCGCAGATTCAAGTCCGAATTACTAAAGTTATACATTAATCAGCACACATGCAGTCAGCCTATATATTCATGTTAGCACAATAATGCGACCATAATATGACCACTTTCATGATGTTCGCATTGCTATATTAACAGCGGAGACCACAAGTGGCAATGTGAAAGTTCTAAGTTGCAATAGGTTGCAATTTATATATCAATGGCCAGTCCTTAAGGAAGTTACGGCGATCCAGTTCCCATTGGATAAACTGTTAGTGGTAGTCTGGGCATCAACGTCCACATGGTCAAACTTACTCATTAGAAAAAAAAATGACAATCTTATCCACAAATGTTGTTTGTGCTAGCTGGAATTAACACATGAAACTGGAGCGTAAGAGTGTGCAAGACCTGCGGGCATTACAGCATCTGGCTGTGATTGCGACTGTAGGAAACGAAATACTTCGTTTTAGAGCGAAAAGGTTTAAGAATCTATACGATGGTACATTCAAATTTGAAAGCTGAAGGCGGGCAAATCTCTAGCGGGCCGCCATCGACCAAAGATATACATTAAACAGCATTAATGTTGAAATTGAAGAACATGATTTCTGAACCGTAATTAAGCTCCCAATCACGAAGGATGAGTTAGCCTTGGCTTACTTTTAATCCCTGTGGGATTTCTAACGACTCGCGTTTCATCTCGACGAAAAAACGCGCCACAACACAGCGCCCTCACGACGCAGCGAGATTTTATGGAAACACTCCAAATGACTGGTGAGCAGTGCAGACTAAATTTATGACGGAGGGAGTCATAAACACCCTCCAATGACAGCCATTAACGATTTTCACAAAAGCGTGAGAAAGACGTGTCTTCGAAGTTATGCAAAGATGTAAACTGTGGGTTCCGACGGTAACAAAGGGAAACATCAAGCGCCACAGATACGGAAGTAGCATCTACATCAATTTCATGTACAACATAGTTTCAGTTTATTCCCCCGACCTCGAATATTAAAGTTAAGAGGATTACCGATTAACATTTGAAATTCCATAAAAATTATGAGCTAAAGCTGCTGTGTGCCCGCTTGTATTTCCAACTTATGCATATGAAAACGAGGACGATGTGAAATAGGCAAAAACTGGGTCACGAAATTCTTGATTGTGTTGTTCAATAAAGTATCCTATAATTACAGATTAACATATAAACAATATATCGGCAATGAGGTAATCTTGTGTCCTTTAACTCGTCGTAAAATGGCACACAGAGAACCAATGACACGAGCTGCAACCTTCAACAGACGACCTGACGGCACAGGTTAAGCTGGTCTCGAGTGGTCCGGAACTGGCCGAACCAGAAAGGAAAGCTCCCTCTCATGTCGGAATACGCCCACGCCTCCGTCAAGCGACGGCGGTGATCCCGAGTTAATATATTCGGATAATATCAAAGTACTTAATATACATGTGAAATTAATTATACAACTTTTCAAATACTATAACCCTATTACGGTGAACTGGTTTCTCATGGTACATATGCAGCTCCAAGTCGATCCTATTTACATGGGTCACTTGCTGGGCGGTTAGCTGAGTGATGCAGCCATGGGGAAGAAGGCGAACTTGTGGGGTGGATGGATGGTATAGACATGGGGAAGATGGCGCAACTGTGGTGTGGGTACAGAAGACGGTGCACTGGAGGGGTGGGGTGGTGATCTAGGCATAGAAGACAGGGCACTAGTGAAGGCTGCAGGCATAGAAAGGACGGTGCACTTGTGAGCGCAGGTTTGGAGGACGAGGCAAATCTGGGGGTGCAGGCATGGAGAGGAGGGTGCACTTGTGGGGTGGATTGGTGGTGCAGGTTATGAGGAGGACGGACCACTTATGGGGTGGATGGGCAAACTGAGGGCGGTGCAATTGTGGGGGGAGGACGCAGACATGGGGATAACCGTGAACTTGAGGGATAAATGCAAACGTAGAGAGGACGGTGCACTTGTGGGTTGGGTGAACTGTATGGTCGGTGCCAACCACTCTAGCATTCCAATGCATCTCGTCCTTCGAGTCTATCATTCATTTGCACTCATACGTCGTACCGATCATATCTCAATGCTTATCCCATTTTCGTCTTACCCATCTCGTTTGAATATTCTTGGTACGTCGGAAAAGAGAGTGGACATTCATTATGATACACAGAGGTAAGGAGGGAAAGTTGTACTCACCAGCGATGCAGTTCTCCGAGTGGGCCCTGTTCTTAGCGGTTGTGTTGTTATTGTTGTTGTTGTTGTTGTTAGCGGAGCGCGAGGCTGAGGGTTTGGCGGGCTGCAGCTCTACCTTACGGTGGCGGGACACCCTGAAGGCACTGCTCCCGCCGCCCCGACCAGCCGCCGCCGCTGCCGCCGACGCCTGCGGCATGTCGTCCCCCTCGGTGTAGTAATCGTCGTCGTAGTCCTCTAACTCGATGTCGTCGGCGGAGTATGACCTGGGCTTGCCCTCGGGGGTCCAAGAATCCCCTGGGTCATCCTGATCCTCAATTACGTCCCCGAGCGACTGGGTCTTCGGCCTCGTGGGGGAAGGTTCGAGATTGACACAGATGAAGGAGCCGACGGACTCCTCGCCACTACTGTTTGTCACTGCGGGATGTCTAGGCGGCCGCTCGACGCGCCGGGCGCCAGAGTACTCCTCGCCACCGTCATCAAACGCACTGTGGGTGCTCGCATAAAAGCTAAAATAAAGATCTACACTGTCGGGACTGAGCACGTCAACACTGGACACTGAGCCGGCAGCATCACCCGTGGCCGCGGCGGCCTCACGCACATGTTGATCGGAGGACAGGGACGGCGTGTGAACGTGTGTAGGGACCCGCTGACTCTCCTCAACTCGCGTGTCTGTTGTTATGTCTACCTGTGTGGGGGTAGGATGGGGGGGTGTTGCCTCGGGCGCTCTCCCTCCATGTTCCCCTGACCTGAACGTTTTCTCTGGTGTGTCCTCGCCACTATCCGTTTTCTTTAATAATTCTACACTAGTTTCCGTCTCCCACCTGGGCGGCGTTTTCTTTGACAGGTCGTCCGTCGCACTCGAGGTGGACCTGACCGATTCGGCCACGGTAGGAGGTTTGGAAGAGGCGGTGGAGGTGGCACTTGAGCTGTACTGGCCGGACATAATCTCATCAATGGGCAGGTCCAGCGCCTCCGTGAACAGCGGCGTGGTGGCTCCATCGGCAGGCGTGAAGGCATCGTGTTGGCTGTTGGTGCCGGCGCCACTCCGCGCCTCTGTGAAGACAGACTCCGAGCTGGAGGAGGAGTCAGCGAAGGCTACCACAGCTGCTCCACCTGCCGCCTCGCTGACTCCCAGAGGTTTCGGCTTTCGCGCCTCCTTCCACGAGTCTGTTACGATGGTGGTGGGCCGCTCCGCTAGTGCCGACACCGGCACTGGGATGCTGGGAGACTCAGTTGATATACCCACGGTGGCGGCTGCGATGGTGGAGGGCGTGCTGATGGGAGAGGCACACACCGGTCCTCTGTCGCCCTCATGTAACGTGTCTCGACTCTCATGGAGCTTGGCTTTCGAGGGCGACTTCCCACGGGCGAGCCGTCCCCGGCCCTTTGCCTTCTGCCTCTCGGCCTTCGCCAACTTCTTGCCCTCGGCGCCCTGGATGTTCCCCATGTCGTAGGAATCTTCGAAGACGTCACTGTCGTCAGTATCAAATTCGCGAGGGACAACGGAATCGAACCAGTCCTGCAACTTATGGCAATTATAGGTAATGTCCCCGTCAGAACACTGACCCAGCAGGAAGGGCTCGCCGTCAAAACCCTCGTCGTCAGAGGGTGTCCAGTACTCCCGTACCCCCAGCAAGGGCTCTAAACAATCACCGCTCCTCTTCTGAAGGGCACCGAGTACGTCCAACACATCCACGGGCGCCGAATTCCTCCGGGCGAGGTCGCTGGGACGGTCAACATGGAGAGAGTTGCTCCGTGAAGTGCGGCTGTCGAGTGTAGCGAAGGGCCGCGCCGAGACTAACCTGTGGGAGGAGAGTGCGTCGCCGGGTTAGTGTGTAGGGCACGCTGGGGTGTATGGGGTGTAGGAGGGGCAGAGGACAAGGCTGGTCACAAGGGGGGTTTCCCTCGTGCCATATATGAGCCACACGTCAGGTATCACCTTACACACCAGCCAAGCACCGTCCACCACGACCGTCTGACCCGTCTGATGCTACGCTCTGCCCCAGGCAACACGATGTAACGCTAACCCAGGCCCTGGCAAACGAGGCAGAATGGAGCTAAAGACGAAGCCGGGTGAGCAGTCACGATCCATTTCCCTAAAGCGAATAAGTTGTGGGTGGGTTTCACAAGAGACGTGAGTCATGTGGGCGGCCATCACACCCACACCAGAGGCAAAGATAACCCTCAAGAATTAAATGAGAGGAGAAAGTACAACAGCAGAGATAGGGGAAAAATATAAGAATACTGGGAGATGATTTCCTAGTATAGCACAGAGTTAAAGCAAAAACGGCATACATACAATGGAGAATACAACAGCCCAATGATAAAACATTTGAATGTAATTCATTTGGGAAAAAATATAGAAAATGGGAGATGAAATGATCCAAAGAAAACCAGACAAGAGAAGGAGGGGGGGGGGGGGAATAGAGAGAGTAAATAGCAGGCCACACTATAGAGGGTGTGGCACAGTAGTTCAGACGGCGTGGAGGAAAAAAACACTTTGCAGATTGAACCCTGACCTGTCCTACATGAGGTGGGACTTCCAACCAGCAGATAATACATGGCAACTACAATTAACTCACCACAGCAATGGGGCCAGATAAGACTAAATCGTCACAGCGAAAGGGCCTGCTTTAACTGACTCACCTCACCACAGCGATAGGGCCCCACTGTGGCTAATAATCAACCACTGCGAGGGGTGGCCAGCTATGACTGACTCACCACAGCAACAAGGAAGACTCAGGAATCCAGCCCGTCAATACGAGCGGGACCGTGGCTAGCATGCAACATACCCCCGCACACGCAGCCAACTATCAAGCAACTCCACTAACACCTGTTATTCTGTCCATCTTGAGTATTGCTGCCCCTGTGTGTTTGGAGCATGATGTCCCCGTGTCTCCGGAGAATATCCCTGTGAGCGTATCTGGTGCATGACATTAGTGTGTCTGGAGCGTGATATCCCTGTGTGTGTGTGTGCCTGAAGCATATGTATTCAGGTCAAGACATACCTCATGGTAGTCAGATCTCAGAAATGGACTATCATGAGATATGTGAGGTCAGTAAAAAGTAGTCGTTCTTATTTGAGTAAAATCCACACACACTCCACATCAACACACTCCAAACATTCATCAAGTCAAATACTCTAAACTCGCACACCCGAATCTCTTCTAACCTGCACTGAAAAAACACATCTCGCACACTCATACTCCGACCTGCATAACTAGTGCACTCCAAACCCATGAAACTCGCACTCAAATCAATCAGTAGGCTCAAAACATAAATCATGCAATTTCAAAACATACATATCACAAAAACCCATGCGAAATCAAAGAGCGTACAACGTGCAAACTCAAAGCTCACAGATCTATTACACTCAAAACCCTCATCCCAGCACACCCGGAACACACACAAGTAAAAGACATGGTACATAAACTACGTAAGGTTACGAGCCAGGCATCATGAATGTAAAACTCTCTCCCTATAATACAGAAAGAGTAACCCCTTACAAAAAACACCTAAACACACACATACGCCCAATGTTCACACATAAAATATACACCCACAGACCAAAATAACCACACATATATACTTTAGCCCGAGAACACCACCACACTTGGACCAGTTGGGTTAAACCAACCACAAATCAACAAAACCGGATCAATAAAGAATATGGACGTCTGGTTACCCAGACACGAACTGATCGTCCCCAACTCAGATGGGAGCCGCTGAGCACGGAACTACGGACGAAGGTTTATATACTGGAAAATCTAATTCCAGTGGGAGTCATTACAGCTCTGGCTTTGAAGGTACGGGAGGACAATGGGGACAAATCAAACGCACCTGTCTCCCCTAACCTGGCCTATATAAAACGTTTTACTCAATAAAAATAGTTTCTATTATTCTGCTACACATTTGTCATTGAAGGACGTTTTCGACAACGCCTTCGGCAGTAATCAGTGGGCAGGTCATTAGGCAAGAATTGAGTAGCCTCTCCTGGTCGTCTATTGGGTAAAAACACCATTCTTAGTTGCCTTTTAAGCTACTATGGGAACGGTCAACTCCTGGACCCTGTTAAAACATCCGGCCGGCCTTGGATATATGATCACCTCAGCCAATTATCCATAAACGTTAAATAAAAACACAAACCGGACGTGATTTCTGGGAGAAACGTAGATAAATAATATATTGGGAAGAAAGTATCCCTACGCGACATGAACACATGTATTACAGATGGGTTAATAGTGCCAATACGACGACGCTAAAACGAAAAGTGTTAAAATCTTACTGCCAAAGATAAACCGAAATATAACTATTGGCAACACTACGCGAACCGTAGCCGATACGTGTAGACAACTAAGGTTAACAACTTACTGGCATAATACCTTACTTAATATTAGGCTAATATCTTACTGACACCGCTTAACCTATGCTAATCGAAAACGAGATCAATAGTGTACTGTTAGGAATAGGCTAACATTTTACTGGCAACATGAACCTAATAAATAATTAAGGATCCATCTTACTGGCATACTGGGTGAATCCAAACTAAATTAAGACCTTACTGGTTCAACGAAAAGTAAGTTAACATAATTAGGCCCGGGGGAAACTAGGTGAATATCTTACTGATGGACCAGGCGACATGAGCAGTGGGGTACTATCTGCTAACGTACTTACGACGAAGATGAAACCTCTGAGTACGACAGTGCGACCTTTGAGTTCAATAGTAAAAAACATTAACACGACGGTACGAACCATGATAGCCTTCATACCCATGGGTCATATCGTTGGGATCAAGGTCGCAGGGTCGCGCTCAGAGACTGTACCGTTATGCTTCAGGGGATATGAGGGGATGAAAACTGATGAATTGCCAGTCCAAAAAAAAAAAAAAAAAAAAAAAAAATGGGTGTGGCTCCTATATCCAATACCTTCCACGGACAGGAAAATAAGCTCAAGGTACGGTGAACCATCCCCCACAGTTCCCCTACAGCATGTCGATCGAATACGGTGCTCTTAACACAACTGTTATGTCAACCAAGTTCTTGACTTAACTGTCATTCCCGTTATATCATAAATATCTACAGCAGCAGGGAATATGTGCATCTATGATATGCATTTTGAGTAACTTCCTGTTTCATACATACCGGTGGGGTAACTCGTGCATCCACCAGCCACAACACAGCCTATCATACTATAAGAGACAAAGGATATTCAATGTTGCTTAAGTTTAATTTCATCTCGTGACCCTAATGATGAATGAAAAAATTTACGACTAACTATAGTGACCACTTATGCGAACCGAACACAAGAACTTAATTTCCTTACCTAGAGTAGTCGCTAAATGAGCTAGACTTCAGACGGCGGCGGGCCTGGAGCAAATAATCTTCGTTGGTCTCGCTTTCATAGTCAAGGGCGTCATCATCATCGTCGACCCTGGCCGCCAGGCGCGCATCCCCATCAGGAGGATCGTCGTTGGCGTCAGATTTGACGGAATCTGAGAGCACAAGGGAGGCGAAGTTCGATATCTGTCGGAGTTTGTAGGGCGTCGAAGACCGTGCGTCGTGTTTGCTGGGGTCGAGGGAGGAAGGTCTGGGACTCCGCGGGCGTGGCCTCCCGCCAGAGGTTACCTCGAGAGCCCGCTTCTCCCGAGTTCCTCTCCTTCCGTCTTTCGAACCGTATATAAGATTTTTGTTCCCATTTACATCCGGCGAGAAATTTGCGTCACCAGGTCGTAATATGTAACTGATCTCACCGGACACATCCGGCAGGTTCCTCCGCCAGTAGTTGAAGGTATTGTATCTTCGGTTCCCTTCGTAGTCTACTCTCTTGTTCACTGCCTCTAGAAGGTTATATCCACGTCTATTTTTGTAATCTAGTCCCCTCACCACCTCCCTCGTCACAAACTCTTCACTCCCACCACTGTCTATGTAGTTACCGGTCCGAATATTCCCTTCAAAGTCGAGGTAGGTGCCCTTGCATGGCGGTGTTCCCCTTCCAGCAGGTTTGTTGTCATTGAGGTGTGACGTCATATTGGAGGGGTGGTGAGACCCCTCCCGCCCTCTGGAGGCCATCTTTGTAACTTCCTGGAAAATAAAGAATCTGAATAAAGAAAAGGGATTTTGATACGCCAAACAGATATAAAAACATACATCAAGTATCTATTTAAAGGATATGATTATAACTATAAAGATATGGCGATATAAAAGTGATAACTTTGATATGATTCTTTTTCATAAAACTTGAAAAAACACCTTTGCCTTGAGTTTACTCACTACTCATCTGCTACATAATAATTAATGAAAAGATTACACTCCAGAAACGACACAAGAGAAAATCATCAAATGACAAAGAGTGTACAAAATTCTTCAGAAACTCACAGTGCGGAAGCCAGCGGGTGGGTGGTGATCAATAGGGCGTCTGCGTGGCGGATTATTCAAACGTGGCCACCTTGCGGACCGGCTGGGGGTCGAGCCGGCCCTGGGGCCTGCAAGGTTGCCACAACATTAGCACGATACTGATTCTTCAGTGACCTATTTCTCAATAAACCTTTATCATATTAAGAAGTAAATGACTAGGAATACGTAATGGGACAGTAAATACTGAGTTTGTTTGAATGAATGATGCAACAGAAGGATTTTAGTGATGTGAAATTGACAAATCCTTCATAAAAAAAACACTTGTAGGAGTACAAGAAAATCCTCTAGCAATATTTACATGTAATCATGGAAAATTCCTAGATAGGGAAACTACAACAAACTATTTCAAAAGATTTCTGATATTTTCAAGACGTTCTCTGTGATGCATTTCAAGTCAAAGGAAGAAAACTTAAAAGTAACTTTACCCTCAGGTAAGATAAACTACAAAAGACTTGTGTCTCTCAGTAATTTCCAGCTATAGAAGTTATGAAATAGAAAAAATTATAATGACTACGAGCCTAGAATACATGACCAGATGCCTCTTCTACTGAGCTGAACTCGTACAAGCAGAGAGGATTCGGAACCCATTAAGTATGGGGAGTTTACATGCAATAACTCCATATGTATAGTTTTCCACCATTGCTAGCCATTGTGATCAGAGTCTAACCCCGGAATGAGAGGGAAATATGGATTTAAATGTGAATATGTTAATTATCCAAAATCTTAAATGTTTCTTTAGTCCTCTCTACT